>NW_027456136.1:77500-342500 GCF_040206685.1 Ascaphus truei | reverse complement strand
GTATCCTCAAAGCTAATGATATGCCAAAATGACGTCCATTAGCAAAACTACAATTGTTTCTTCACTTTTTCTGCTTGATCAATAGGGTGACCAGATTTCGAAAATGAAAAACCGGGACACCTTAAAAAATTATTTATTAAACAAATTACATTACGTGACACCCCCCGTTGCCATGACAACAAGACACTCTGATGCCCCTGCAGTGTTAGTGTGTATAGAGGTGGGGGCTTTGCTTGGGCCCTTCAACTCTTACAGCCAGGGCATTATTGGCCAGGAATGCCCAGTTCGGAGGGGATAACTACTTCAAAATGTATTTGATTCGTAACAACATCAAAAAACTCTAATACCAATAACTAACAACCACAGACAATGATAATCTAAACCGTCAAATAAAATGTCTACGGCCCTTGTTCAAGCATGTTTGCGGTACTTACCAGATAAATCAGTGCCTGCAATCCACAACTCTATCCGCCTCTCCGAGCGTCTGAAAGCAATCCAGCGTTCCTGGTGTGTGGCTGAAGAGGTGAGGGACTCCCTCCTCTCAAACGGAAAAGAAGAGCAAAAAATAGAGTTGGAACATACCTATCATACAGGGATGAGAGAGAGAGACAGAGAATGAGAGAGAGACAGAGAATGAGAGAGAGACAGAGAATGAGAGAGAGACAGAGAATGAGAGAGAGACACAGAGAGAGAGAGACAGAGAATGAGAGAGAGACAGAGAGAGGGACATAGGGAGAGAGAGACACAGAGAGAGAGAGAGACAAAAGTAATGTACTGTATAACCATTATACAGTACCGTACCCCCTAGTATTCGTGTAATCATTGTCCCACACCCCCTTTTACTGACGCTTTGGCAATACTGAAATGTTCTTTTGACAGAGACACACAGAGACACAGAGAGAAACAGAGACACACAGAGAGAGACAGAGACACAGAGAGAGAGACAGAGACACAGAGAGACACACAGAGAGAGACAGAGACACACAGAGAGAGACAGAGACACACAGAGAGAGAGAGAGAGAGAGAGAGAGAGAGACACGGGCCTATTTAGTAAGCGTCGATAAGGCTGCGTCTATAGTATTTCAGACGGAGGGAAGGCACACACGCTGCAATACACTTGCTGAAGCCTGAGCTTTTTTATGGCTTTGCAGGGTATGCAGCGGGTGCGATTGGGGGCGTGGCAATAAATATTTGGAGGCGTGGCAATAACGTTCCGGCGCGGACGTCACTTCCCTACCTCACATCCCGATCCACCGGCATTTTTTCACATGCAGCATCTGAAGCACTGTGCAGACAAGAAGAAAAATGCACACAATGCGCACCAGAGATTAAAATATAGTAAATTATTTATTAATAAAACAAGAAATAACCGAGGAGGATCCAACCCCACCTCAGTACTTTCTTCTCGTTGCTATTGCCACACTATACGTCCTGACGCCGGAAGGGAAGTTGGTACGCGACCAAGACGAGACACCGGATTTACAGTGGAACCACAACATACCACAGATTGCTGGAGGACCACACTGCGAGGGGCGCAGCCTATCGAGTTTCCCGGTCATCGTCCAAAGACTGGAGCTGCGGAGTGACCACCGGATTACCACGGAGCCCGAGCCTGTCTCATACAATGCTTTTACCAAACGGATGTTTGTGAGTTTGCTATTTTTATCTTGTCCAGGAAATGAAATTGTTAAACCGAATTTACACATGGAGCGGGCGCTTTCTCTTCTTTTTTTTGTTTAGATATCTATCGAGGAGGTGGTTGTTTCCCTGAAGAGAGCTGCCAGGGCTCCAGAGGACGCCCGTATTGGATCCTTTTATGATTGAGTTATAACATAGCTATTAGAGCTAGGTTTCTGGACTTTTATTGTGTTTAGGCATAGTGTTTATTATTATTTTATTACAGCTACTTTTTAGTAATTGCACTGTTATTAATTCTGACCACTAATTCTCACTGCCATTATAATCTCTCTCTAGCCACAACCAAATTGCTATATCAGCTATATTATTTATTGGTTATACCAGGGGAGCACAAACTTTTGCTGCTCGCCCCCCTGCCGGTGCTCGCGCTCCCCCCCCTTATCACATTTCTTATCACATCCCAGTATATGGATACTTTCTATTATCACAAGCTGCTAACATGTGACAGGGCTCAGAGTCTGAGCCCAGAATGTGACATACAGAACATTCTCATTCTAAATTTCAAAAAATATTGTGTTGATTTCTGACCTGACTGCCGTGGTTACAGCTCAACCACTCTGTTCTACTGTATGTCACCACTTTCTGCCACAACAAGCTGACGGTGGATCTGCAAGGAGTTCAACGCTCATTGGCATCACATCTGTGGCATGGTTGACGTATCATTTCTCCAGCTTTTTATTGTATTGTTTTTAAATAGATTATATTTATTTAGTTGAATAGATATTTATTTAGTTTAATAGATATTTATTTAGTTTAATAGATTATATTTCTAAGTTTAATAAGTTATATTTCTTAGTTTAATAAGTTATATTTCTTAGTTTAATAAGTTATATTTCTTAGTTTAATAAGTTATATTTCTTAGTTTAATAAAATATATTTCTTAGTTTAATAAGTTATATTTCTTAGTTTAATAAGTTATATTTCTTAGTTTAATAAATTATATTTCTTAGTTTAATAAGTTATATTTCTTAGTTAATAGATTATATTTGTTAGCACAGTAGATTATATTTACTAGTATTTAAGTCTCCCCCTCAGTGCCCCATTAGGACCCATATTTCACATCTTTTCGGAGTCGCTTATTTTTTAGACCCTCGGAGCCGAAACCTAAAGGGGTCAGCTAAGAAAGTTCGGATCAAGAGGAGCCGCACAGCTTAAAGACAGAACATTTCCAAGGGAGATGGAGACAATTTGGGTAAGATCTGATTAAAGGACATCCTTTGAGGAAGGAAAGGGTGACGGGGGAGTTTAAGAGGGGGCTGAGAGAGCAAGGTGGTGTGTCAGATTGGGGCAGAGCAAGAGAACGCAAAAATGATGGGGATTTGCTGCACACCAAAAAAAAACAATAAGAAGTGATACTTTTACCGGTGCCACTTTACCTGAGAAAGACCAGCAGGCCGAAATGTTGTTGTCTATGGCAGTGCAAGAGAAAACAGGTTGGGGGGGGTGGGTTCTCGCAAAGTCGCCGACCCATGGGTGAGTGTCCCCGGTGGAAACTAGTCCTGGACCCCGGGAAAGCTGTCTGTGGCCCATACAAGCTGAGTAACATGTAGAAAGGACACATGTATGTTCAGAATGAGTTAGCATGGTATTTTGAGAGGCACCATAGCAGGTCAGTGCAAGTCAGTGCAGAGCACTGCAAGGTCAGTCAATATGAGGAAGGGTCCGATGGAGGAGTTGGAGGGTCCCAGAATATCTCTTAAAGCAGGGGTGCGCAAATCGAGGGGCACGACATTTTCTTGGGAGGAGGGGCTCGGCGCTTACAGAGGCCCCTCGCTCTTCCCCACAGCATTTAAATTAAATGCCGGAGATCGCGCGCAAGGCCTCTGTAAGTTCCCTTTCCTTGTCTCCGGTGGCTTCTGGCGACAGCAACGTGGCGTCACATGATGTGGCATTGCCATAGCAACGTGATATCACATGACGTCGTTACATCAGAACGCCGGAGACAAGGTGGGGAAGGTGGAGGGGGGAGCAGGGGGAAAAGGTTGTGCAACCCTGTCTTAAAGCATTGCCTTGCATACAGATCAGAGGCCAAGAATGGATATGGATATCCGATGTGAAGCCGGAAATAAGACAGAAAAGACCGTTTCGGGGGAAGAAGGTGAGTGATGAAATAGCCGTCACTGTGTAACTCTTCCAATTACCTGCAACTTCATGCAGAGAAATAGCAACGCTTGTTTTTAACGTGCTAAGCGCCTAATGGGGAATTCAACTGCTGAGAGGTTAAGGGAGTTACTAACCCAAACTCAGCGACGTTTCTGTGTCTCTGTGATAACTCCCCCAGGACATGCCTGAAAACCAGAGGTAACTCAATGTATTTTTGATAAATAGAAACATGACCTTCTGGGGAGGGGTATATAATGGGTACTGGGCCTGGTGAGGTGGGTATAACGGGTACTGGGCCTTGTGAGGTGGGTATAACGAGTACTGGGCCTGGGGAGGGGCGTATAACAGGGTACTGGGCCTTGGGAGGGTTGTATAACTGGGTACTGGGCCTGGGGAGGTGGGTATAACGGGTATTTGCCCTGTGGAGGGCGGTATAACGTGGTATTGGGGATGGGGTATAAGTGGCACAGGAGCTCTTGCGATACAGAGTATCACTGTCCCTGGTTACAAACACTTCATGTCTCCTGCAGATCAGGACACGCACGAAGGTGGTGCCCTTTGTGCCACCAGACGACGAGGCGGGCTACGAGGCGGACGACGAGGCATATGACAAAGCGGGCGTCAAGTGGAACAATGAGGTGGGCTACAAGGCGGCCGATGACGCAGACGTGGTGTACGATGACCAAGGAGCATACGACAGGTGTGGCCGGATCTGCTGCTTCACCTTTTTTAGGCGGAGGAGAAGACCCCGGGAGCAGGTAGGAGAATACGAGAGGTGCGGACAGATCTGCTGCTTCACCTTTTTTAGGCGGAGAAGAAGCCAGGTGCAGGTAGCAGAGGAGCCAGGGCGTAGATACAGGGGTATTCTAGGGGCCCTGAGAAGTTGGTTTGACCGCAGGAGAGGCAGATAAGATCAGGAAGGCTGAGGGAGGGGCAGGTACTAGAGGGAGATAGGGATATTGGGCGTGAGAGGGTGAGAGAGAACAAGGAGCAGGGCCAGAGCACGGGTTTCATGCGCCCGAGGCAAAACTTAAAATTTGTGCCCCAGTTGTATAAAAAATAATAAGATAAATAAAATAATAAAATAAACAGTGGCGTAGATATCGGGGCTGCAGGGGGGTGCGACCGCACCCCAGCGCAACGCAAAATAAAAATAAAAGGGCGCCAAAATACTGGATAAAAAAAAGAATAATAATTTAAAAAAAAAGATAAATAAATAAAATAATAAGAGGAAAAAATAATAATGATTATTAATGCGCCCCTAGGACCTCTGCGCGCTAGGCGACCGCCTAATGGCCGGCCGGCCCTGCGAGGTATGCGGGAGGAAAAGGGGTGAATGGGATAGATATGCAGGGGGATGGGGGAGCAGGTGAGTTATACACAGGGGCACAAGGGCCCCATCACCCGCATCTCTATATACTGAGTGTGCCCCTGTGTATAACAACGCTGATCTGTGCTGCTCCATCTGATCTCACTGCGCAGTGATCCAGGGACCATCCGATCGCCATTTAATGGGGTCAGGAAGGAATTTTTTTCCCCCATTGCACAGCAGGGGTTATGTTTCGCCTTCCTCTGGATCACAGCAACAAACTGCACTTTGTGCATGAATTATCAGTGAGATCTTTATACACCCTGCATTGGTCTTCACCCCTTTGCTGCCGGAGGGGCCTGCAATGCATTGCTCTGCGTGTTACTATATCGCTCTGCAATGTGCTGCAGGCCCCTCCCAGCAAAGAGATTCATTATTTCAATAAAATACTCTCTTTAATCAAACCTATGTGTAGTGTCTTTTCTATCCGTTGTATCTATTGCTAACAGCTCAGTGATTCTTCCCCAGGACGCTGCACTAGTGTCACGCTGCCAAGCCCAGGTGTGAGGGAGATTTATAGGGTCACATATACACTTCTGCCAAAACACGAGTGCAAACAGGAAGCCCCTCTGATCTCATATATTTTATTACACAAAACGGTATCTAAAAAGGTAAAAATAACATACATGGGATTCTGCTACAAATATCTCTCTAATTACAAACCAATTAGCAAATCATTCAGATTAGTCGAGCGAAAAGAAAGGGTTAAGTATCTCATGTACAGTATATGCAGTGTAGGCTGTTCTGCAGCATTACATGCAGGGGACAACGTTTAGGGGATATAAGTAATGCTGATCTCAGAGCTGACCGGCTGACCTGCTCTACCGGCTGACCGGCTGACCTGCTCTTCTGGCTGACCTGCTGACCTGCTCTACTGGCTGACCGGCTGACCTGCTCTACCGGCTGACCGGCTTCTCTTCTTTCAGCTAAATGACCTGAATTGTGGCCCCTGTATCTCCCAATTAAACGTTTTATTGGCATATTCTTGTTTGACTCGTTCTATACAGACATTTTCTATATATTCATTGTGGGATTTGATAACATCTGTAAGATCTCTCAGAATATCACATTCTGTACGTTTGTGTTGAAGATTTTTCCATTCTCAATTTACTTAATATTAGTTTTTGGCATCAATTATTTATATCGAGTCCAAAATACCTTTATACAGAATGCTGTTCCATTTAGCCCACAAATGCTGCTTCATTAAAGCCCATGGGTGGCACTTTATGCATTCTCAAACTTTTAGGCAACATCCCTAATTTCCAAAAGTGGGATTAAATCTGTACATATTTAAATGGTTAATTTTCTTACTCAGACTCCTAAATCCCTCCCCAAATATATCCGTTTCACATAAAAGTGTGTGCGCTTCTCCTTCCGCCTAACTGGCACGTCGTCCTTACGGGCGCCACTCCTTGCAACTCCACGCTGCCCTCCAGTGGCAAAAGAAATAAGATACATTTACTATACTCGTCTGGCAGCTGCTCCCGTATAAGGTGGGTAACTCTGTATTAGGGGTCTTGGTAGACTATATTTTATACTTATGTCGGATAGATGAGGAATTAATATTCCTAACGGGTTATTGTGAGAGGCCTTAGATCTTATCCTATATGCACGCAGCCCTCGCCTCTCTGACCTTGAACACGTACTTCAATCTGATTTTTGAGACTTGAAACTGGATTTCCCAAAACAAACTGATTTTAAACACTGACAAGACTGTAACAATGGTATTTGGGACCAGAGCTAAATTGCTAAAGCTACCAATGACAGAGCTTCAGATAAAAACCAGCTCTAAAACCATCCTAGCCCCTGTTACTTGTTTGAAATATCTGATCATTCAACTCCCATTTAACATTTGGGTTGCACATTGATACCCTGACATCCAAATCCTATGCCAAACTAGGTGTACTTTAAAGGAACAAATCCTCCCTAAGGCCCTCATGCAGTAAGCAGCGATAAGCCACTTATCACCAGCTTATCGCCAAAAAAGCCACACTGATACACACACACACACACACAGATACAGACACACTGATACACACACACACACACCGCGCCCTGATGGCAGGGGTGGAGGCGTGGGGCTCCTGCTCTCCTCTGTCTGCCGTTACCGAACCCTTCCTATTCCCCCCTCTCTTGCTTTTCCCTCCTTTGAGGCTCACACTGTCCAGATCTTCTCTCCTCTCCCTGTTCATGTGGCGGTCATCTATCGCCCACCTACCTCTACTAATCCCCCTTCTGCCTTTCTCTCTCACTTTGAATCCTGGCTCTCTTTCTTTCTCTCCTCAGACTCCCCTGTTCTTCTCCTTGGGGACTTCAATTGCCACATTGATGACCCCTCTCTCTCTTGGGCTTCCCGCTTTCTTTCTCTTACCTCTTCTTTTGGCCTTCAACAGTGGACTGCAGCCAGCACCCACAAGGATGGCCACTACTTAGACCTGGTTTTCACTAAAAACTTATCTCTCTCTGATTTCTCCATTTCCCCTTTTCCTCTCTCTGACCATCATCTCATCTCATTCTCTTTATCTCGCTTCTCCCCTTCTCCACCTCCATCTACCCCCCGGTTCTGCAGAAACCTGCGCTCTATTCACTTACCTGACTTTGAGTCCACTTTACACTCCTCCCTCTCCTCTCTCAGCTCTGCTACAGACCCTGACAACCTGGTCAGAAAGTACAACTCTGTCTTGTCCTCATCTCTTGATCTACATGCCCCGCTTTCTCTCTGCCGCCCTCGCCCTTCTAACCCTAGACCCTGGCTAAATTCCCACACGCGCATGCTGCGTTCCTCCACTCGTTCCTCTGAACGCCTCTGGAGGAAGTCTCACACTCTCGCAGACTTCCTTCACTACAAATTTATGCTATCCTGTTTCAACTCTGCCCTCTCGCAAGCTAAACAAGCCTACTTTTCTGCACTAATAACATGCACAAGTCTAACCCACGCCGACTGTTCTCTGTCTTTGATACTCTACTCAAACCACCCTCAGCTGCCTCTCCTTCCTCCATCTCCGCTCAGGACTTTGCAGACTATTTTAAGGAAAAGGTGGAATCCATACGGCAGAACATCCCCTGTTTCTTCCCCCCATCCTACACCTCTTCCTAACTCTCCTCCTGCCTTCCTTGAGTCTTTTTCCACTGTCTCAGAGGAGGATGTGTCGCTGTTGATCTCCTCTTCTCCCTCTACCACTTGCCCTCTTGACCCCATTCCCTCCCATCTCCTAAAACCTCTAGCTCCTACTATAATCCCTACGCTTACACACATTTTTAACTCCTCCCTCTGCTCTGGAACCTTTCCATCCTCCTTCAAACATGCAACAGTCATACCATTACTCAAAAACAGCAAGCTTGACCCTACCTGTCTTTCTAACTATCGACCTGTCTCCCTCCTGCCTTTTGCCTCTAAACTACTTGAACGTCTTGTATTCTCTCGCTTGCTCCATTTTCTCAACACTTATTCTCTCCTAGACCCTCTACAATCTGGCTTCCGCACTGCTCACTCCACGGAAACAACCCTCACTAAAATAACTGACGAGCTCCATGCTGCCAAAGACAGAGGTCATTACACTCTGCTCATATTACTCGACCTCTCTGCAGCATTTGACACCGTGGACCACCCTCTTCTCCTCCACATTCTCCATACTCTAGGTATTCGGAACAAAGCTCTATCCTGGATCTCATCCTACCTCTCCCATCGTACTTTTAGTGTCTCTTCTGCTAACACCTCCTCCTCCTCTATTGATCTCTCTGTGGGGGTACCCCAGGGCTCTGTCCTGGGACCTCTTCTCTTTTCTCTGTACACACTCTCTCTAGGTGACCTAATAACATCTTTTGGGTTTAATTATCACCTCTATGCCGACGACACACAAATATACTTTTCAACACCTGACCTTACACCTGCTGTACAAACCAAAGTTTCTGAATGTCTCTCTGCTATATCATCCTGGATGGCCCTCCGACGCCTTAAACTCAACATGGCTAAAACAGAGCTCCTCATACTTCCTCCCAAACCTGGCCCTAATACCTCCTTCCACATTACTGTTGGAACTACAATCATTCACCCAGTAGCCCAAGCACGCTGCCTAGGGGTCACGTTCGACTCCTCTCTCACATTCGCCCCTCACATTCAAAACATTTCTAAAACTTGTCGCTTTTTCCTCCGCAATATAACTAAGATACGCCCTTTCCTCTGTTGTTCGACTGCTAAAACTCTGACTCAGGCCCTCATTCTCTCCTGTCTTGATTACTGTAACCTCCTGCTGTCCGGCCTTCCTGCCTCTCACCTGTCTCCCCTACAATCTATCCTAAATGCTGTTGCCAGAATCACTCTACTCTTTCCTAGATCTGTCTCAGCATCTCCCCTCATGAAATCCCTCTCCTGGCTTCCGATCAAATCCCGCATCTCACACTCCATTCTTCTCCTCACTTTTAAAGCTTTACATTCTTCTGCCCCTCCTTACATCTCATCCCTAATTTCTCGGCATGCACCATCCAGACTCTTGCGTTCTTCTCAAGGATGTCTTCTTTCTACCCCCTTTGTATCTAAAGCCCTCTCCCGCCTTAAACCTTTTTCACTGACTGCCCCACATCTCTGGAATGCCCTTCCCCTCAGTACCCGACTAGCACCCTCTCTATCCACCTTTAAGACCCACCTTAAGACACACTTGCTTAAAGAAGCATATGAATAGCACTGTGGATATTCTAAACACGATACATAATGCTTGACCCCCTGCAGACGCACTTACCAGAACTCCCTCCTACTGTCTCTGTACGTTCTCCCTACCTACCAATTAGACTGTAAGCTCCTCGGGGCAGGGACTCCTCTTCCGAAATGTTACTTTTATGTCTAAAGCACTTATTCCCATGATATGTTTTTTATATTATCTGTTATTTATTTGATTACCACATGTATTACTACTGTGAAGCGCTATGTACACTAATGGCACTATATAAATAAAGACATACAATACAATACACACACACACAGATACAGACACACTGATACACACACACACACACACACCCACCCACTAATACACACACACACACACACACACACACACACACACACACACACACACACACACACACACACACACACACACTGATTCACACACACACACACACACACACACACCCACTGATTCACACACACACACACACACACACACACACTGATTCACACACACACAGACCCACTGATACACACACACACACACACACACACACTGAAACACACACACACACTGAAACACACACACACACTGAAACACGCGCACACACACACACACACACACACACACACACACACACACACACACACACACACACACACACACACACACACACACACACTGATACACACACACACACACACACACTGACACACACACACACACACAGATACACACAGATACACACACACACAGATACACACACACACACACACAGATACACAAACACACAGAGATACACATACACACACACACACACATACACACAAATACACACACACACAGATACACATACACACACACACACACACACACACTGATACACATACACACACACACACACACACACACACACACACACACACACTGATACACATACACACACACACACACACACTGATACACATATACACACACACACACACAGATACACACACCCACACACACCCACTGATTCACACACACACACACACACACACACACACACACACACACACACACACACACACACACACACACACACACACACACAAAGCTGTGAGCGCCGGAGGGGCAAAGGTGGGAGCGCCGGGGGGCAAAGCTGTGAGCGCCGGGGGGGGGGCAAAGGTGGGAGCGCCGGGGGGCAAAGGTGGGAGTGCCGATGGGGCAAAGGTGGGAGCGCCGGGGGGCAAAGGTGGGAGTGCCGATGGGGCAATGGTGGGAGCGCCGGGGGGGCAATGGTGGGAGCGCCAGGGGGGCAAAGGTACAAGGTGGTACAAAGGTAGGCGCACCCCCGCTACCACCTCCTATTACCCCCCCTGGCTGGGACCCGGGACAGAAAGGGGACACTCACCGCGAACAGAGGAGCCGGGAGCGGGAAGACACTTGTGCTCTGCACAAAGCGGAAGTCCCGCCCCCGGCTTCCTCTGACCTGCCTGCAACCAATCCCCTGCGGGCCGGCCGGCATTCTAAGTCCCGCCCCCGGCATTCTCCTTCATTCAGTCTCCCCGGCAGCATTCACACACACACATAGAAAATACTTACCGGCCGCCGCATTCTCCTCACCGCCGCTGCCCCGCAATACCGGGACCAGGGACAAAAATCGGGACATAACCGGGACGGAGCTAAAATCGGGACAGGGCAGAAAAAAACGGGACTGTCCCGGCAAAACCGGGACGAATGGTCACCCTACTTACAGACTATTCACTTGAGTGGACCATAAAGTGTCTTATAGAGGGAACTCTAAGGTGTCTTAAGATGCATTAAGATATATTATGTATGTAAATATTTATTTATATAGCGCTTTATAAGAGAGGCAATACAGTACAGAGAATTATAGTACAATAAGTGCAACAAACAAAATCAGACAATAGGAAAGGAAATCCCTGGCCTGCAGAGCTTACAGTCTTAATGCTAGATCCATGGAACTCTGTTGTGTTTACGCTAATAACGGTACATTCCTGAAATTGGTACCTGACCCTGTGTGGTAGGCAGAGACACAGGGGCAGTGCCTGCCAATATCATAAAGAGCAGTGCACTTCCTATTTAGTAGAAGTGTGTGTCAGAGTTAAGAGTTCAGTCCAGAGTTAGAGTCTGCTGAGTCTGTCACCTGGCTGGCCCAGGGTGACAGAGAGAGCCTATATCAATTGGCCGTTGGAGAAGGGGAGCCATCAGCCTCTGAGTAGAGCTGATGCAACCTTAGTTAGGGAGGTGGACCAATTCCTCTCACCCTGTTTAGGGGGCGAGGGAAGAGCTAGCCCCACCCTGGGTGCCCTTGACCTGGGGTGGTGGCAGGGACACAGAGACCATCCTGAGGGAGAGCAGTCCTGTGTGGAGGAAGACACCCTGTACCTGATATATAGTCTTGTTGCTGCTATTCTGCTGCTGTAAATAAAGAGCTGCGGCTGCTTTTAAAGATATACAGTGTGAGACTGGAATCTCTCATCCCCGAGGGGGGGGGGGGGGGGACTCTCTGGAAGGATTCCACCCGTATTCCTGGGGCTCAGAGATGGAGGCGCTGCACCATTACATACATAGTTACATAATAGATGAGGTTGAAAAAAGACGTACGTCCATCAAGTTCAACCTATGCTAAATTCAGACAACAGATACTTACTTATTGATCCAGAGGAAGGCAAACAAAAAACCCCATTAAGGGGAAAAATTAATTCCTTCCTGACTCCAAGAATTGGCAATCGGATTAATCCCTGGATCAACATCCTTCCCATATATACTTATTTGGTATATCCCTGTATACCTGTCCCATCTAAAAAGATGTCCAACCTTTTTTTGAACAAATCTATTGTATCTGCCATCACAGTCTCCATGGGTAATGAGTTCCACATTTTAACTGCCCTTACTGTAAAGAACCCTTTCCTTTGTTGCTGGTGAAATTTCCTTTCCTCCAACTTTAAGGGATGGCCCCGAGTCCTTTGTACTGCCCGTGGGATGAATAGTTCTTTTGAAAGCTCCTTGTATTGTCCCTGAATATATTTGTATATAGTTATCATATCCCCTCTTAGACGCCTCTTTTCTAATGTAAATAAATCCAATATAGCTAGCCTCTCCTCATAAGTTAGAATGTCCATCCCCTTTATTAATTTGGTGGCTCTTCTCTGCACTCTCTCTAGTTCCAAAATGTCTTTTCTTAGGATTGGTGCCCAAAATTGTACTCCATATTCAAGGTGTGGTCTTACTAATGCTTTGTAAAGGGGCATAATTATGTCTACTTCCCTTCCATCAATTGCCCGTTTGATGCAAGATAAGATCTTGTTTGCCTTTGCAGCTACTGCATGACTTTGGGCACTATTGCTAAGCCTGCTGTCTACAAGCACCCCTAAATCCTTCTCCATCAAGGATTCCCCCAATATATCTCCATTTAATTTGTAAGTCGCCTTTTTATTCTTGCATCCCAAATGCATAACCTTATATTTATCTGTATTAAACCTCATTTGCCATTTACCTGCCCACGTTTCCAGTCTCTCCAAGTCCTTCTGAAGAGAAATTTCATCCTGCTCTGATAAGACGGAGGCATTCACCCCAGAAACCTGATCCTGTCATCCCCCATACCATCGCGGGAGACTCAGGCCCCCCTGTTGCCAGCAGATATGCACCACACTCAGACACGTAGCCAGACCCTAGTACAGAGGAGGGGGGCCCGATCTGCGATTGGCCCAGGGAAGGGGGGCTACATTGGGAATCGATGTTATTTTTCTTCATATTAATGGGTATCCTCAAAGCGAATGATATGCCAAAATGACGTCCATTAGCAAAACTACAATTGTTTCTTCACTTTTTCTGCTTGATCAATAGGGTGACCAGATTTCGAAAATGAAAAACCGGGACACCTTAAAAAATAATTTATTAAACAAATTACATCACGTGACACCCCGTTGCCATGACAACAAGACACTCTGATGCCCCTGCAGTGTTAGTGTGTATAGAGGTGGGGGCTTTGCTTGGGCCCTTCAACTCTTACAGCCAGGGCATTATTGGCCAGGAATGCCCAGTTCGGAGGGGATTACTACTTCAAAATGTATTTGATTCGTAACAACATCAAAAAACTCTAATACCAATAACTAACAACCACAGACAATGATAATCTAAACCATCAAATAAAATGTCTACGGCCCTTGTTCAAGCATGTTTGCGGTACTTACCAGATAAATCAGTGCCTGCAATCCACGACTGTATCCGCCTCTCCGAGCGTCTGAAAGCAACCCAGCGTTCCTGGTGTGTGGCTGAAGAGGTGAGGGACTCCCTCCTCTCAAACGGAAAAGAAGAGCAAAAAATAGAGTTGGAACATACCTATCATACAGGGATGAGAGAGAGAGACAGAGAATGAGAGAGAGACAGAGAATGAGAGACAGAGAATGAGAGACAGAGAATGAGAGAGAGACAGAGAATGAGAGAGAGACACAGAGAGAGAGAGAGACAGAGAATGAGAGAGAGACAGAGAGAGGGACATAGGGAGAGAGAGACAAAAGTAATGTACTGTATAACCATTATACCGTACCCCCTAGTATTCGTGTAATCATTGTCCCACACCCCCTTTTACTCACGCTTTGGCAATACTGAAATGTTCTTTTGACAGAGACACACAGAGAGAAACAGAGACACACAGAGAGAGACAGAGACACAGAGAGAGAGACAGAGACACAGAGAGACACACAGAGAGAGACAGAGACACACAGAGAGAGACAGAGACACAGAGAGAGAGAGAGAGACACAGAGAGAGAGAGAGAGACACGGGCCTATTTAGTAAGCGTCGATAAGGCTGCGTCTATAGTATTTCAGACGGAGGGAAGGCACACACGCTGCAATGCACTTGCTGAAGCCTGAGCTTTTTTATGGCTTTGCAGGGTATGCAGCGGGTGCGATTGGGGGCGTGGCAATAAATATTTGGAGGCGTGGCAATAACGTTCCGGCGCGGACGTCACTTTCCTACCTCACATCCCGATCCACCGGCATTTTTTCAGATGCAGCATCTGAAGCACTGTGCAGACAAGAAGAAAAATGCACACAATGCGCACCAGAGATTAAAATATAGTAAATTATTTATTAATAAAACAAGAAATAACCGAGGAGGATCCAACCCCACCTCAGTACTTTCTTCTCGTTGCTATTGCCACACTATACGTCCTGACGCCGGAAGGGAAGTTGGTACGCGACCAAGACGAGACACCGGATTTACAGTGGAACCACAACATACCACAGATTGCTGGAGGACCACACTGCGAGGGGCGCAGCCTATCGAGTTTCCCGGTCATCGTCCAAAGTCTGGAGCTGCGGAGTGACCACCGGATTACCACGGAGCCCGAGCCTGTCTCACACAATGCTTTTACCAAACGGATGTTTGTGAGTTTGCTATTTTTATCTTGTCCAGGAAATGAAATTGTTAAACCGAATTTACACATGGAGCGGGCGCTTTCTCTTCTTTTTTTTGTTTAGATATCTATCGAGGAGGTGGTTGTTTCCCTGAAGAGAGCGGCCAGGGCTCCAGAGGACGCCCGAATTGGATCCTTTTATGATTGAGTTATAACATAGCTATTAGAGCTAGGTTTCTGGACTTTTATTGTGTTTAGGCATAGTGTTTATTATTATTTTATTACAGCTACTTTTTAGTAATTGCACTGTTATTAATTCTGACCACTAATTCTCACTGCCATTATAATCTCTCTCTAGCCACAACCAAATTGCTATATCAGCTATATTATTTATTGGTTATACCAGGGGAGCACAAACTTTTGCAGCTCGCCCCCCTGCCGGTGCTCGCGCCCCCCCACCCTTACCTTGATGCGGCGTCATGTGACCTGCAGCGGCATTTGACGAGGGTGACGTCACATGACCCCGCGGCGTAATTTAACATACTGTGCTATATCTATGCACACACAGCTGTCTCTAGGCATAAAACACATCCACACCGGGGGAAGGACCAGCACAGATAACATTCCAAGAGACACTGTTTTTAAGTATACCTTTTGCTTGCTTCATTCATTGTAACATCGCCGGAAGAAGAGATCAGTGTATCTCGAAAGCTCGCACAAATAAAAGCATTTCGTTAGCCACAGAACGGTATTATCTATTTATTTTTTGATTATTGAAGCTCGGCTAACACGGTACTGATACCTCTATATATATATATTGCGCGCGCACACACACACATAACGTTTTATCCAACTTTTTCATTTATCATTTGTAGAGAAAATGAACAATGTCGCCAGAAGTGCTATTTTTCAAAATGTAACATCTCTACTAATTAGTGTAAAATGATACTTCATATAAAGCAGGTTATGGGACCCATTATAAAATGACCTTCATGTTTCTTATCACATACCAGTATATGGATACTTTCTATTATCACAAGCTGCTAACATGTGACAGGGCTCAGAGTCTGAGCCCAGAATGTGACATACAGAACATTCTCATTCTAAATTTCAAAAAATATTGTGTTGATTTCTGACCTGACTGCCGTGGTTACAGCTCAACCACTCTGTTCTACTGTATGTCACCACTTTCTGCCACAACCAGCTGACGGTGGATCTGCAAGGAGTTCAACGCTTATTGGCATCACATCTGTTGCTTGGTTGACGTATCATTTCTCCAGCTTTTTATTGTATTGTTTTTAAATAGATTATATTTATTTAGTTGAATAGATATTTATTTAGTTTAATAGATATTTATTTAGTTTAATAGATTATATTTCTAAGTTTAATAAGTTATATTTCTTAGTTTAATAAGTTATATTTCTTAGTTTAATAAAATATATTTCTTAGTTTAATAAGTTATATTTCTTAGTTTAATAAGTTATATTTGTTAGTTTAATAAATTATATTTCTTAGTTTAATAAGTTATATTTCTTAGTTAATAGATTATATTTGTTAGCACAGTAGATTATATTTACTAGTATTTAAGTCTCCCCCTCAGTGCCCCATTAGGACCCGTGCGCATATTTCACATCTTTTCGGAGTCGCTTATTTTTTAGACCCTCGGAGCCGAAACCTAAAGGGGTCAGCTAAGAAAGTTCGGATCAAGAGGAGCCGCACAGCTTAAAGACAGAACATTTCCAAGGGAGATGGAGACAATTTGGGTAAGATCTGATTAAAGGACATCCTTTGAGGAAGGAAAGGGTGACAGGGGAGTCTAAGAGGGGGGTGAGAGAGCAAGGTGGTGTGTCAGATTGGGGCAGAGCAAGAGAACGCAAAAATGATGGGGATTTGCTGCACACCAAAAAAAAACAATAAGTAGTGATACTTTTACCGGTGCCCCTTAGTCTCAGGGAAGACCGGCATTTCGTCCAATGGATACAATATGATTGATGGGAAAGGGCACACGGATTTGAATAAAAAAAGATAATTTATTGTGCCACAGACTACAATGTTTCGGCTGCTGGCCTTTCTTTGCTGGATTTAGTGGGTTTAGCCACTTTACCTGAGAAAGACCAGCAGGCAGAAATGTTGTTGTCTATGGCAGTGCAAGAGAAAACAGGTTGGGGGGGTGGGTTCTCGCAAAGTCGCCGACCCATGGGTGAGTGTCCCCGGTGGAAACTAGTCCTGGACCCCGGGAAAGCTGTCTGTGGCCCATACAAGCTGAGTAACATGTAAAAAGAACACATGTATGTTCAGAATGAGTTAGCATGGTATTTTGAGAGGCACCATAGCAGGTCAGTGCAAGTCAGTGCAGAGCACTGCAAGGTCAGTCAATATGAGGAAGGGTCCGATGGAGGAGTTGGAGGGTCCCAGAATATCTCTTAAAGCAGGGGTGCGCAAATCAAGGGGCACAACATTTTCTTGGGAGGAGGGGCTCGGCGCTTACAGAGGCCCCTCGCTCTTCCCCACAGCATTTAAATTAAATGCCGGAGATCGCGTGCAAGGCCTCTGTAAGTTCCCTTTCCTTGTCTCCGGCGGCTTCTGGCGACAGCAATGTGGCGTCACATGATGTGGCATTGCCATAGCAACGTGATATCACATGACGTCGTTACATCAGAACGTCGGAGACAAGGTGGGGAAGGTGGAGGGGGGAGCAGGGGGAAAAGGTTGTGCAACCCTGTCTTAAAGCATTGCCTTGCATACAGATCAGAGGCCAAGAATGGATATGGATATCCGATGTGAAGCCGGAAATAAGACAGAAAAGACCGTTTCGGGGGAAGAAGGTGAGTGATGAAATAGCCGTCACTGTGTAACTCTTCCAATTACCTGCAACTTCATGCAGAGAAATAGCAACGCTTGTTTTTAACGTGCTAAGCGCCTAATGGGGAATTCAACTGCTGAGAAGTTAAGGGAGTTACTAACCCAAACTCAGCGACGTTTCTGTGTCTCTGTGATAACTCCCCCAGGACATGCCTGAAAACCAGAGGTAACTCAATGTATTTTTGATAAATAGAAACATGACCTTCTGGGGAGGGGTATATAATGGGTACTGGGCCTGGTGAGGTGGGTATAACGAGTACTGGGCCTGGGGAGGGGCGTATAACAGGGTACTGGGCCTTGGGAAGGTTGTATAACTGGGTACTGGGCCTGGGGAGGTGGGTATAACGGGTATTTGCCCTGTGGAGGGCGGTATAACGTGGTATTGGGGATGGGGTATAAGTGGCACAGGAGCTCTTGCGATACAGAGTATCACTGTCCCTGGTTACAAACACTTCATGTCTCCTGCAGATCAGGACACACACGAAGGTGGTGCCCTTTGTGCCACCAGACGACGAGGCGGGCTACGAGGCGGACGACGAGGCATACGACAAAGCGGGCGTCAAGTGGAACAATGAGGTGGGCTACAAGGCGGCCGATGACGCAGACGTGGTGTACGATGACCAAGGAGCATACGACAGGTGTGGCCGGATCTGCTGCTTCACCTTTTTTAGGCGGAGGAGAAGACCCCGGGAGCAGGTAGGAGAATACGAGAGGTGCGGACAGATCTGCTGCTTCACCTTTTTTAGGCGGAGAAGAAGCCAGGTGCAGGTAGCAGAGGAGCCAGGGCGTAGATACAGGGGTATTCTAGGGGCCCTGAGAAGTTGGTTTGACCGCAGGAGAGGCAGATAAGATCAGGAAGGCTGAGGGAGGGGCAGGTACTAGAGGGAGATAGGGATATTGGGCGTGAGAGGGTGAGAGAGAACAAGGAGCAGGGCCAGAGCACGGGTTTCATGCGCCCGAGGCAAAACTTAAAATTTGTGCCCCAGTTGTATAAAAAATAATAAGATAAATAAAATAATAAAATAAACAGTGGCGTAGATATCGGGGCTGCAGGGGGGTGCGACCGCACCCCAGCGCAACGCAAAATAAAAATAAAAGGGCGCCAAAATACTGGATAAAAAAAAGAATAATAATTTTTAAAAAAAGATAAATAAATAAAATAATAAGAGGAAAAAATAATAATGATTATTAATGCGCCCCTAGGACCTCTGCGCGCTAGGCGACCGCCTAATGGCCGGCCGGCCCTGCGAGGTATGCGGGAGGAAAAGGGGTGAATGGGATAGATATGCAGGGGGATGGGGGAGCAGGTGAGTTATACACAGGGGCACAAGGGCCCCATCACCCGCATCTCTATATACTGAGTGTGCCCCTGTGTATAACAACGCTGATCTGTGCTGCTCCATCTGATCTCACTGCGCAGTGATCCAGGGACCATCCGATCGCCATTTAATGGGGTCAGGAAGGAATTTTTTTCCCCCATTGCACAGCAGGGGTTATGTTTCGCCTTCCTCTGGATCACAGCAACAAACTGCACTTTGTGCATGAATTATCAGTGAGATCTTTATACACCCTGCATTGGTCTTCACCCCTTTGCTGCCGGAGGGGCCTGCAATGCATTGCTCTGCGTGTTACTATATCGCTCTGCAATGTGCTGCAGGCCCCTCCCAGCAAAGAGATTCATTATTTCAATAAAATACTCTCTTTAATCAAACCTATGTGTAGTGTCTTTTCTATCCGTTGTATCTATTGCTAACAGCTCAGTGATTCTTCCCCAGGACGCTGCACTAGTGTCACGCTGCCAAGCCCAGGTGTGAGGGAGATTTATAGGGTCACATATACACTTCTGCCAAAACACGAGTGCAAACAGGAAGCCCCTCTGATCTCATATATTTTATTACACAAAACGGTATCTAAAAAGGTAAAAATAACATACATGGGATTCTGCTACAAATATCTCTCTAATTACAAACCAATTAGCAAATCATTCAGATTAGTCGAGCGAAAAGAAAGGGTTAAGTATCTCATGTACAGTATATGCAGTGTAGGCTGTTCTGCAGCATTACATGCAGGGGACAACGTTTAGGGGATATAAGTAATGCTGATCTCAGAGCTGACCGGCTGACCTGCTCTTCTGGCTGACCTGCTGACCTGCTCTACTGGCTGACCGGCTGACCTGCTCTACCGGCTGACCGGCTTCTCTTCTTTCAGCTAAATGACCTGAATTGTGGCCCCTGTATCTCCCAATTAAACGTTTTATTGGCATATTCTTGTTTGACTCGTTCTATACAGACATTTTCTATATATTCATTGTGGGATTTGATAACATCTGTAAGATCTCTCAGAATATCACATTCTGTACGTTTGTGTTGAAGATTTTTCCATTCTCAATTTACTTAATATTAGTTTTTGGCATCAATTATTTATATCGAGTCCAAAATACCTTTATACAGAATGCTGTTCCCTTTAGCCCACAAATGCTGCTTCATTAAAGCCCATGGGTGGCACTTTATGCATTCTCAAACTTTTAGGCAACATCCCTAATTTCCAAAAGTGGGATTAAATCTGTACATATTTAAATGGTTAATTTTCTTACTCAGACTCCTAAATCCCTCCCCAAATATATCCGTTTCACATAAAAGTGTGTGCGCTTCTCCTTCCGCCTAACTGGCACGTCGTCCTTACGGGCGCCACTCCGTGTAACTCCACGCTGCCCTCCAGTGGCAAAAGAAATAAGATACATTTACTATACTCGTCTGGCAGCTGCTCCCGTATAAGGTGGGTAACTCTGTATTAGGGGTCTTGGTAGACTATATTTTATACTTATGTCGGATAGATGAGGAATTAATATTCCTAACGGGTTATTGTGAGAGGCCTTAGATCTTATCCTATATACACGCAGCCCTCGCCTCTCTGACCTTGAACACATACTTCAATCTGATTTTTGAGACTTGAAACTGGATTTCCCAAAACAAACTGATTTTAAACACTGACAAGACTGTAACAATGGTATTTGGGACCAGAGCTAAATTGCTAAAGCTACCAATGACAGAGCTTCAGATAAAAACCAGCTCTAAAACCATCCTAGCCCCTGTTACTTGTTTGAAATATCTGATCATTCAACTCCCATTTAACATTTGGGTTGCACATTGATACCCTGACATCCAAATCCTATGCCAAACTAGGTGTACTTTAAAGGAACAAATCCTCCCTAAGGCCCTCATGCAGTAAGCAGCGATAAGCCACTTATCACCAGCTTATCGCCAAAAAAGCCACACTGATACACACACACACACACACAGATACAGACACACTGATACACACACACACACCGCGCCCTGATGGCAGGGGTGGAGGCGTGGGGCTCCTGCTCTCCTCTGTCTGCCGTTACCGAACCCTTCCTATTCCCCCCTCTCTTGCTTTTCCCTCCTTTGAGGCTCACACTGTCCAGATCTTCTCTCCTCTCCCTGTTCATGTGGCGGTCATCTATCGCCCACCTACCTCTACTCATCCCCCTTCTGCCTTTCTCTCTCACTTTGAATCCTGGCTCTCTTTCTTTCTCTCCTCAGACTCCCCTGTTCTTCTCCTTGGGGACTTCAATTGCCACATTGATGACCCCTCTCTCTCTTGGGCTTCCCGCTTTCTTTCTCTTACCTCTTCTTTTGGCCTTCAACAGTGGACTGCAGCCAGCACCCACAAGGATGGCCACTACTTAGACCTGGTTTTCACTAAAAACTTATCTCTCTCTGATTTCTCCATTTCCCCTTTTCCTCTCTCTGACCATCATCTCATCTCATTCTCTTTATCTCGCTTCTCCCCTTCTCCACCTCCATCTACCCCCCGGTTCTGCAGAAACCTGCGCTCTATTCACTTACCTGACTTTGAGTCCACTTTACACTCCTCCCTCTCCTCTCTCAGCTCTGCTACAGACCCTGACAACCTGGTCAGAAAGTACAACTCTGTCTTGTCCTCATCTCTTGATCTACATGCCCCGCTTTCTCTCTGCCGCCCTCGCCCTTCTAACCCTAGACCCTGGCTAAATTCCCACACGCGCATGCTGCGTTCCTCCACTCGTTCCTCTGAACGCCTCTGGAGGAAGTCTCACACTCTCGCAGACTTCCTTCACTACAAATTTATGCTATCCTGTTTCAACTCTGCCCTCTCGCAAGCTAAACAAGCCTACTTTTCTGCACTAATAACATGCACAAGTCTAACCCACGCCGACTGTTCTCTGTCTTTGATACTCTACTCAAACCACCCTCAGCTGCCTCTCCTTCCTCCATCTCCGCTCAGGACTTTGCAGACTATTTTAAGGAAAAGGTGGAATCCATACGGCAGAACATCCCCTGTTTCTTCCCCCCATCCTACACCTCTTCCTAACTCTCCTCCTGCCTTCCTTGAGTCTTTTTCCACTGTCTCAGAGGAGGATGTGTCGCTGTTGATCTCCTCTTCTCCCTCTACCACTTGCCCTCTTGACCCCATTCCCTCCCATCTCCTAAAACCTCTAGCTCCTACTATAATCCCTACGCTTACACACATTTTTAACTCCTCCCTCTGCTCTGGAACCTTTCCATCCTCCTTCAAACATGCAACAGTCATACCATTACTCAAAAACAGCAAGCTTGACCCTACCTGTCTTTCTAACTATCGACCTGTCTCCCTCCTGC
The DNA here is from genome assembly GCF_040206685.1 of Ascaphus truei. Taxonomy (NCBI): domain Eukaryota; kingdom Metazoa; phylum Chordata; class Amphibia; order Anura; family Ascaphidae; genus Ascaphus; species Ascaphus truei. The sequence continues at coordinate 319,774 of NW_027456136.1, read as the reverse complement.
CTTTTGCCTCTAAACTACTTGAACGTCTTGTATTCTCTCGCTTGCTCCATTTTCTCAACACTTATTCTCTCCTAGACCCTCTACAATCTGGCTTCCGCACTGCTCACTCCACGGAAACAACCCTCACTAAAATAACTGACGAGCTCCATGCTGCCAAAGACAGAGGTCATTACACTCTGCTCATATTACTCGACCTCTCTGCAGCATTTGACACCGTGGACCACCCTCTTCTCCTCCACATTCTCCATACTCTAGGTATTCGGAACAAAGCTCTATCCTGGATCTCATCCTACCTCTCCCATCGTACTTTTAGTGTCTCTTCTGCTAACACCTCCTCCTCCTCTATTGATCTCTCTGTGGGGGTACCCCAGGGCTCTGTCCTGGGACCTCTTCTCTTTTCTCTGTACACACTCTCTCTAGGTGACCTAATAACATCTTTTGGGTTTAATTATCACCTCTATGCCGACGACACACAAATATACTTTTCAACACCTGACCTTACACCTGCTGTACAAACCAAAGTTTCTGAATGTCTCTCTGCTATATCATCCTGGATGGCCCTCCGACGCCTTAAACTCAACATGGCTAAAACAGAGCTCCTCATACTTCCTTCCAAACCTGGCCCTAATACCTCCTTCCACATTACTGTTGGAACTACAATCATTCACCCAGTAGCCCAAGCACGCTGCCTAGGGGTCACGTTCGACTCCTCTCTCACATTCGCCCCTCACATTCAAAACATTTCTAAAACTTGTCGCTTTTTCCTCCGCAATATAACTAAGATACGCCCTTTCCTCTGTTGTTCGACTGCTAAAACTCTGACTCAGGCCCTCATTCTCTCCTGTCTTGATTACTGTAACCTCCTGCTGTCCGGCCTTCCTGCCTCTCACCTGTCTCCCCTACAATCTATCCTAAATGCTGTTGCCAGAATCACTCTACTCTTTCCTAGATCTGTCTCAGCATCTCCCCTCATGAAATCCCTCTCCTGGCTTCCGATCAAATCCCGCATCTCACACTCCATTCTTCTCCTCACTTTTAAAGCTTTACATTCTTCTGCCCCTCCTTACATCTCATCCCTAATTTCTCGGTATGCACCATCCAGACTCTTGCGTTCTTCTCAAGGATGTCTTCTTTCTACCCCCTTTGTATCTAAAGCCCTCTCCCGCCTTAAACCTTTTTCACTGACTGCCCCACATCTCTGGAATGCCCTTCCCCTCAGTACCCGACTAGCACCCTCTCTATCCACCTTTAAGACCCACCTTAAGACACACTTGCTTAAAGAAGCATATGAATAGCACTGTGGATATTCTAAACACGATACATAATGCTTGACCCCCTGCAGACGCACTTACCAGAATTCCCTCCTACTGTCTCTGTACGTTCTCCCTACCTACCAATTAGACTGTAAGCTCCTCGGGGCAGGGACTCCTCTTCCGAAATGTTACTTTTATGTCTAAAGCACTTATTCCCATGATATGTTTTTTATATTATCTGTTATTTATTTGATTACCACATGTATTACTACTGTGAAGCGCTATGTACACTAATGGCGCTATATAAATAAAGACATACAATACAATACAATACAATACACACACACACAGATACAGACACACTGATACACACACACACACACACCCACCCACTAATACACACACACACACACACACACACACACACACACACACACACACACACACACACACACACACACACACACACACACACACACACACACACACACACACTGATTCACACACACACACACACACACACACACTGATTCACACACACACACACACACACACACACCCACTGATTCACACACACACACACACACACACACACACTGATTCACACACACACAGACCCACTGATACACACACACACACACACACACACACTGAAACACACACACACACACTGAAACACACACACACACTGAAACACGCACACACACTGAAACACGCACACACACACACACACACACACACACACACACACACACACACACACACACACACACACACACACACACACACACACACACACACACACTGATACACACACACACACACACACACTGACACACACACACACACACACAGATACACACACACACAGATACACACACACACACACACAGATACACAAACACACAGAGATACACATACACACACACACACACATACACACAAATACACACACACACAGATACACATACACACACACACACACACACACACACACACACACTGATACACATACACACACACACACACACACACACACACACACACACACACACACACACACACACACACACACACACACTGATACACATACACACACACACACACACACACACACACACACTGATACACATACACACACACACACACACAGATACACACACCCACACACACCCACTGATTCACACACACACACACACACACACACACAAAGCTGTGAGCGCCGGAGGGGCAAAGGTGGGAGCGCCGGGGGGCAAAGCTGTGAGCGCCGGGGGGGGGGCAAAGGTGGGAGCGCCGGGGGGCAAAGGTGGGAGTGCCGATGGGGCAAAGGTGGGAGCGCCGGGGGGCAAAGGTGGGAGTGCCGATGGGGCAATGGTGGGAGCGCCGGGGGGGCAATGGTGGGAGCGCCAGGGGGGCAAAGGTACAAGGTGGTACAAAGGTAGGCGCACCCCCGCTACCACCTCCTATTACCCCCCCTGGCTGGGACCCGGGACAGAAAGGGGACACTCACCGCGAACAGAGGAGCCGGGAGCGGGAAGACACTTGTGCTCTGCACAAAGCGGAAGTCCCGCCCCCGGCTTCCTCTGACCTGCCTGCAACCAATCCCCTGCGGGCCGGCCGGCATTCTAAGTCCCGCCCCCGGCATCATCATTCATCCAATCCCATGCGGGCCGGCCGGCATTCTAAGTCCCGCCCCCAGCATTCTCCTTCATTCAGTCTCCCCGGCAGCATTCACACACACACATAGAAAATACTTACCGGCCGCCGCATTCTCCTCACCGCCGCTGCCCCGCAATACCGGGACCAGGGACAAAAATCGGGACATAACCGGGACGGAGCTAAAATCGGGACAGGGCAGAAAAAAACGGGACTGTCCCGGCAAAACCGGGACGAATGGTCACCCTACTTACAGACTATTCACTTGAGTGGACCATAAAGTGTCTTATAGAGGGAACTCTAAGGTGTCTTAAGATGCATTAAGATATATTATGTATGTAAATATTTATTTATATAGCGCTTTATAAGAGAGGCAATACAGTACAGAGAATTATAGTACAATAAGTGCAACAAACAAAATCAGACAATAGGAAAGGAAATCCCTGGCCTGCAGAGCTTACAGTCTTAATGCTAGATCCATGGAACTCTGTTGTGTTTACGCTAATAACGGTACATTCCTGAAATTGGTACCTGACCCTGTGTGGTAGGCAGAGACACAGGGGCAGTGCCTGCCAATATCATAAAGAGCAGTGCACTTCCTATTTAGTAGAAGTGTGTGTCAGAGTTAAGAGTTCAGTCCAGAGTTAGAGTCTGCTGAGTCTGTCACCTGGCTGGCCCAGGGTGACAGAGAGAGCCTATATCAATTGGCCGTTGGAGAAGGGGAGCCATCAGCCTCTGAGTAGAGCTGATGCAACCTTAGTTAGGGAGGTGGACCAATTCCTCTCACCCTGTTTAGGGGGCGAGGGAAGAGCTAGCCCCACCCTGGGTGCCCTTGACCTGGGGTGGTGGCAGGGACACAGAGACCATCCTGAGGGAGAGCAGTCCTGTGTGGAGGAAGACACCCTGTACCTGATATATAGTCTTGTTGCTGCTATTCTGCTGCTGTGAATAAAGAGCTGCGGCTGCTTTTAAAGATATACAGTGTGAGACTGGAATCTCTCATCCCCGAGGAGGGGGGGAACTCTCTGGAAGGATTCCACCCGTATTCCTGGGGCTCAGAGATGGAGGCGCTGCACCATTACATACATAGTTACATAATAGATGAGGTTGAAAAAAGACGTACGTCCATCAAGTTCAACCTATGCTAAATTCAGACAACAGATACTTACTTATTGATCCAGAGGAAGGCAAACAAAAAACCCCATTAAGGGGAAAAATTAATTCCTTCCTGACTCCAAGAATTGGCAATCGGATTAATCCCTGGATCAACATCCTTCCCATATATACTTATTTGGTATATCCCTGTATACCTGTCCCATCTAAAAAGATGTCCAACCTTTTTTTGAACAAATCTATTGTATCTGCCATCACAGTCTCCATGGGTAATGAGTTCCACATTTTAACTGCCCTTACTGTAAAGAACCCTTTCCTTTGTTGCTGGTGAAATTTCCTTTCCTCCAACCTTAAGGGATGGCCCCGAGTCCTTTGTACTGCCCGTGGGATGAATAGTTCTTTTGAAAGCTCCTTGTATTGTCCCTGAATATATTTGTATATAGTTATCATATCCCCTCTTAGACGCCTCTTTTCTAATGTAAATAAATCCAATATAGCTAGCCTCTCCTCATAAGTTAGAATGTCCATCCCCTTTATTAATTTGGTGGCTCTTCTCTGCACTCTCTCTAGTTCCAAAATGTCTTTTCTTAGGATTGGTGCCCAAAATTGTACTCCATATTCAAGGTGTGGTCTTACTAATGCTTTGTAAAGGGGCATAATTATGTCTACTTCCCTTCCATCAATTGCCCGTTTGATGCAAGATAAGATCTTGTTTGCCTTTGCAGCTACTGCATGACATTGGGCACTATTGCTAAGCCTGCTGTCTACAAGCACCCCTAAATCCTTCTCCATCAAGGATTCCCCCAATATATCTCCATTTAATTTGTAAGTCGCCTTTTTATTCTTGCATCCCAAATGCATAACCTTATATTTATCTGTATTAAACCTCATTTGCCATTTACCTGCCCACGTTTCCAGTCTCTCCAAGTCCTTCTGAAGAGAAATTTCATCCTGCTCTGATAAGACGGAGGCATTCACCCCAGAAACCTGATCCTGTCATCCCCCATACCATCGCGGGAGACTCAGGCCCCCCTGTTGCCAGCAGGTATGCACCACACTCAGACACGTAGCCAGACCCTAGTACAGAGGAGGGGGGCCCGATCTGCGATTGGCCCAGGGAAGGGGGGCTACATTGGGAATCGATGTTATTTTTCTTCATATTAATGGGTATCCTCAAAGCGAATGATATGCCAAAATGACGTCCATTAGCAAAACTACAATTGTTTCTTCACTTTTTCTGCTTGATCAATAGGGTGACCAGATTTCGAAAATGAAAAACCGGGACACCTTAAAAAATAATTTATTAAACAAATTACATCACGTGACACCCCCTGTTGCCATGACAACAAGACACTCTGATGCCCCTGCAGTGTTAGTGTGTATAGAGGTGGGGGCTTTGCTTGGGCCCTTCAACTCTTACAGCCAGGGCATTATTGGCCAGGAATGCCCAGTTCGGAGGGGATTACTACTTCAAAATGTATTTGATTCGTAACAACATCAAAAAACTCTAATACCAATAACTAACAACCACAGACAATGATAATCTAAACCATCAAATAAAATGTCTACGGCCCTTGTTCAAGCATGTTTGCGGTACTTACCAGATAAATCAGTGCCTGCAATCCACGACTGTATCCGCCTCTCCGAGCGTCTGAAAGCAACCCAGCGTTCCTGGTGTGTGGCTGAAGAGGTGAGGGACTCCCTCCTCTCAAACGGAAAAGAGCAAAAAATAGAGTTGGAACATACCTATCATACAGGGATGAGAGAGAGAGACAGAGAATGAGAGAGAGACAGAGAATGAGAGACAGAGAATGAGAGACAGAGAATGAGAGAGAGACAGAGAATGAGAGAGAGAGACACAGAGAATGAGAGAGAGACAGAGAGAGGGACATAGGGAGAGAGAGACAAAAGTAATGTACTGTATAACCATTATACCGTACCCCCTAGTATTCGTGTAATCATTGTCCCACACCCCCTTTTACTCACGCTTTGGCAATACTGAAATGTTCTTTTGACAGAGACACACAGAGAGAAACAGAGACACACAGAGAGAGACAGAGACACAGAGAGAGAGACAGAGACACAGAGAGACACACAGAGAGAGACAGAGACACACAGAGAGAGACAGAGACACAGAGAGAGAGAGAGAGACACAGAGAGAGAGAGAGAGACACGGGCCTATTTAGTAAGCGTCGATAAGGCTGCGTCTATAGTATTTCAGACGGAGGGAAGGCACACACGCTGCAATACACTTGCTGAAGCCTGAGCTTTTTTATGGCTTTGCAGGGTATGCAGCGGGTGCGATTGGGGGCGTGGCAATAAATATTTGGAGGCGTGGCAATAACGTTCCGGCGCGGACGTCACTTTCCTACCTCACATCCCGATCCACCGGCATTTTTTCAGATGCAGCATCTGAAGCACTGTGCAGACAAGAAGAAAAATGCACACAATGCGCACCAGAGATTAAAATATAGTAAATTATTTATTAATAAAACAAGAAATAACCGAGGAGGATCCAACCCCACCTCAGTACTTTCTTCTCGTTGCTATTGCCACACTATACGTCCTGATGCCGGAAGGGAAGTTGGTACGCGACCAAGACGAGACACCGGATTTACAGTGGAACCACAACATACCACAGATTGCTGGAGGACCACACTGCGAGGGGCGCAGCCTATCGAGTTTCCCGGTCATCGTCCAAAGTCTGGAGCTGCGGAGTGACCACCGGATTACCACGGAGCCCGAGCCTGTCTCACACAATGCTTTTACCAAACGGATGTTTGTGAGTTTGCTATTTTTATCTTGTCCAGGAAATGAAATTGTTAAACCGAATTTACACATGGAGCGGGCGCTTTCTCTTCTTTTTTTTGTTTAGATATCTATCGAGGAGGTGGTTGTTTCCCTGAAGAGAGCTGCCAGGGCTCCAGAGGACGCCCAAATTGGATCCTTTTATGATTGAGTTATAACATAGCTATTAGAGCTAGGTTTCTGGACTTTTATTGTGTTTAGGCATAGTGTTTATTATTATTTTATTACAGCTACTTTTTAGTAATTGCACTGTTATTAATTCTGACCACTAATTCTCACTGCCATTATAATCTCTCTCTAGCCACAACCAAATTGCTATATCAGCTATATTATTTATTGGTTATACCAGGGGAGCACAAACTTTTGCAGCTCGCCCCCCTGCCGGTGCTCGCGCCCCCCCCCCCCTTACCTTGATGCGGCGTCATGTGACCTGCAGCGGCATTTGACGAGGGTGACGTCACATGACCCCGCAGCGTAATTTAACATACTGTGCTATATCTATGCACACACAGCTGTCTCTAGGCATAAAACACATCCACACCGGGGGAAGGACCAGCACAGATAACATTCCAAGAGACACTGTTTTTAAGTATACCTTTTGCTTGCTTCATTCATTGGAACATCGCCGGAAGAAGAGATCAGTGTATCTCGAAAGCTCGCACAAATAAAAGCATTTCGTTAGCCACAGAACGGTATTATCTATTTATTTTTTGATTATTGAAGCTCGGCTAACACGGTACTGATACCTCTATATATATATATTGCGCGCGCACACACACATATAACGTTTTATCCAACTTTTTCATTTATCATTTGTAGAGAAAATGAACAATGTCGCCAGAAGTGCTATTTTTCAAAATGTAACATCTCTACTAATTAGTGTAAAATGATACTTCATATAAAGCAGGTTATGGGACCCATTATAAAATGACCTTCATGTTTCTTATCACATACCAGTATATGGATACTTTCTATTATCACAAGCTGCTAACATGTGACAGGGCTCAGAGTCTGAGCCCAGAATGTGACATACAGAACATTCTCATTCTAAATTTCAAAAAATATTGTGTTGATTTCTGACCTGACTGCCGTGGTTACAGCTCAACCACTCTGTTCTACTGTATGTCACCACTTTCTGCCACAACCAGCTGACGGTGGATCTGCAAGGAGTTCAACGCTTATTGGCATCACATCTGTTGCTTGGTTGACGTATCATTTCTCCAGCTTTTTATTGTATTGTTTCTAAATAGATTATATTTATTTAGTTGAATAGATATTTATTTAGTTTAATAGATATTTATTTAGTTTAATAGATTATATTTCTAAGTTTAATAAGTTATATTTCTTAGTTTAATAAGTTATATTTCTTAGTTTAATAAAATATATTTCTTAGTTTAATAAGTTATATTTCTTAGTTTAATAAGTTATATTTGTTAGTTTAATAAATTATATTTCTTAGTTTAATAAGTTATATTTCTTAGTTAATAGATTATATTTGTTAGCACAGTAGATTATATTTACTAGTATTTAAGTCTCCCCCTCAGTGCCCCATTAGGACCCGTGCGCATATTTCACATCTTTTCGGAGTCGCTTATTTTTTAGACCCTCGGAGCCGAAACCTAAAGGGGTCAGCTAAGAAAGTTCGGATCAAGAGGAGCCGCACAGCTTAAAGACAGAACATTTCCAAGGGAGATGGAGACAATTTGGGTAAGATCTGATTAAAGGACATCCTTTGAGGAAGGAAAGGGTGACAGGGGAGTCTAAGAGGGGGGTGAGAGAGCAAGGTGGTGTGTCAGATTGGGGCAGAGCAAGAGAACGCAAAAATGATGGGGATTTGCTGCACACCAAAAAAAAACAATAAGTAGTGATACTTTTACCGGTGCCCCTTAGTCTCAGGGAAGACCGGCATTTCGTCCAATGGATACAATATGATTGATGGGAAAGGGCACACGGATTTGAATAAAAAAAGATAATTTATTGTGCCACAGACTACAATGTTTCGGCTGCTGGCCTTTCTTTGCTGGATTTAGTGGGTTTAGCCACTTTACCTGAGAAAGACCAGCAGGCCGAAATGTTGTTGTCTATGGCAGTGCAAGAGAAAACAGGTTGGGGGGGGTGGGTTCTCGCAAAGTCGCCGACCCATGGGTGAGTGTCCCCGGTGGAAACTAGTCCTGGACCCCGGGAAAGCTGTCTGTGGCCCATACAAGCTGAGTAACATGTAAAAAGGACACATGTATGTTCAGAATGAGTTAGCATGGTATTTTGAGAGGCACCATAGCAGGTCAGTGCAAGTCAGTGCAGAGCACTGCAAGGTCAGTCAATATGAGGAAGGGTCCGATGGAGGAGTTGGAGGGTCCCAGAATATCTCTTAAAGCAGGGGTGCGCAAATCAAGGGGCACGACATTTTCTTGGGAGGAGGGGCTCGGCGCTTACAGAGGCCCCTCGCTCTTCCCCACAGCATTTAAATTAAATGCCGGAGATCGCGTGCAAGGCCTCTGTAAGTTCCCTTTCCTTGTCTCCGGCGGCTTCTGGCGACAGCAATGTGGCGTCACATGATGTGGCATTGCCATAGCAACGTGATATCACATGACGTCGTTACATCAGAACGTCAGAGACAAGGTGGGGAAGGTGGAGGGGGGAGCAGGGGGAAAAGGTTGTGCAACCCTGTCTTAAAGCATTGCCTTGCATACAGATCAGAGGCCAAGAATGGATATGGATATCCGATGTGAAGCCGGAAATAAGACAGAAAAGACCGTTTCGGGGGAAGAAGGTGAGTGATGAAATAGCCGTCACTGTGTAACTCTTCCAATTACCTGCAACTTCATGCAGAGAAATAGCAACGCTTGTTTTTAACGTGCTAAGCGCCTAATGGGGAATTCAACTGCTGAGAAGTTAAGGGAGTTACTAACCCAAACTCAGCGACGTTTCTGTGTCTCTGTGATAACTCCCCCAGGACATGCCTGAAAACCAGAGGTAACTCAATGTATTTTTGATAAATAGAAACATGACCTTCTGGGGAGGGGTATATAATGGGTACTGGGCCTGGTGAGGTGGGTATAACGAGTACTGGGCCTGGGGAGGGGCGTATAACAGGGTACTGGGCCTTGGGAAGGTTGTATAACTGGGTACTGGGCCTGGGGAGGTGGGTATAACGGGTATTTGCCCTGTGGAGGGCGGTATAACGTGGTATTGGGGATGGGGTATAAGTGGCACAGGAGCTCTTGCGATACAGAGTATCACTGTCCCTGGTTACAAACACTTCATGTCTCCTGCAGATCAGGACACACACGAAGGTGGTGCCCTTTGTGCCACCAGACGACGAGGCGGGCTACGAGGCGGACGACGAGGCATACGACAAAGCGGGCGTCAAGTGGAACAATGAGGTGGGCTACAAGGCGGCCGATGACGCAGACGTGGTGTACGATGACCAAGGAGCATACGACAGGTGTGGCCGGATCTGCTGCTTCACCTTTTTTAGGCGGAGGAGAAGACCCCGGGAGCAGGTAGGAGAATACGAGAGGTGCGGACAGATCTGCTGCTTCACCTTTTTTAGGCGGAGAAGAAGCCAGGTGCAGGTAGCAGAGGAGCCAGGGCGTAGATACAGGGGTATTCTAGGGGCCCTGAGAAGTTGGTTTGACCGCAGGAGAGGCAGATAAGATCAGGAAGGCTGAGGGAGGGGCAGGTACTAGAGGGAGATAGGGATATTGGGCGTGAGAGGGTGAGAGAGAACAAGGAGCAGGGCCAGAGCACGGGTTTCATGCGCCCGAGGCAAAACTTAAAATTTGTGCCCCAGTTGTATAAAAAATAATAAGATAAATAAAATAATAAAATAAACAGTGGCGTAGATATCGGGGCTGCAGGGGGGTGCGACCGCACCCCAGCGCAACGCAAAATAAAAATAAAAGGGCGCCAAAATACTGGATAAAAAAAAGAATAATAATTTAAAAAAAAAGATAAATAAATAAAATAATAAGAGGAAAAAATAATAATGATTATTAATGCGCCCCTAGGACCTCTGCGCGCTAGGCGACCGCCTAATGGCCGGCCGGCCCTGCGAGGTATGCGGGAGGAAAAGGGGTGAATGGGATAGATATGCAGGGGGATGGGGGAGCAGGTGAGTTATACACAGGGGCACAAGGGCCCCATCACCCGCATCTCTATATACTGAGTGTGCCCCTGTGTATAACAACGCTGATCTGTGCTGCTCCATCTGATCTCACTGCGCAGTGATCCAGGGACCATCCGATCGCCATTTAATGGGGTCAGGAAGGAATTTTTTTCCCCCATTGCACAGCAGGGGTTATGTTTCGCCTTCCTCTGGATCACAGCAACAAACTGCACTTTGTGCATGAATTATCAGTGAGATCTTTATACACCCTGCATTGGTCTTCACCCCTTTGCTGCCGGAGGGGCCTGCAATGCATTGCTCTGCGTGTTACTATATCGCTCTGCAATGTGCTGCAGGCCCCTCCCAGCAAAGAGATTCATTATTTCAATAAAATACTCTCTTTAATCAAACCTATGTGTAGTGTCTTTTCTATCCGTTGTATCTATTGCTAACAGCTCAGTGATTCTTCCCCAGGACGCTGCACTAGTGTCACGCTGCCAAGCCCAGGTGTGAGGGAGATTTATAGGGTCACATATACACTTCTGCCAAAACACGAGTGCAAACAGGAAGCCCCTCTGATCTCATATATTTTATTACACAAAACGGTATCTAAAAAGGTAAAAATAACATACATGGGATTCTGCTACAAATATCTCTCTAATTACAAACCAATTAGCAAATCATTCAGATTAGTCGAGCGAAAAGAAAGGGTTAAGTATCTCATGTACAGTATATGCAGTGTAGGCTGTTCTGCAGCATTACATGCAGGGGACAACGTTTAGGGGATATAAGTAATGCTGATCTCAGAGCTGACCGGCTGACCTGCTCTACCGGCTGACCGGCTGACCTGCTCTTCTGGCTGACCTGCTGACCTGCTCTACTGGCTGACCGGCTGACCTGCTCTACCGGCTGACCGGCTTCTCTTCTTTCAGCTAAATGACCTGAATTGTGGCCCCTGTATCTCCCAATTAAACGTTTTATTGGCATATTCTTGTTTGACTCGTTCTATACAGACATTTTCTATATATTCATTGTGGGATTTGATAACATCTGTAAGATCTCTCAGAATATCACATTCTGTACGTTTGTGTTGAAGATTTTTCCATTCTCAATTTACTTAATATTAGTTTTTGGCATCAATTATTTATATCGAGTCCAAAATACCTTTATACAGAATGCTGTTCCCTTTAGCCCACAAATGCTGCTTCATTAAAGCCCATGGGTGGCACTTTATGCATTCTCAAACTTTTAGGCAACATCCCTAATTTCCAAAAGTGGGATTAAATCTGTGCATATTTAAATGGTTAATTTTCTTACTCAGACTCCTAAATCCCTCCCCAAATATATCCGTTTCACATAAAAGTGTGTGCGCTTCTCCTTCCGTCTAACTGGCACGTCGTCCTTACGGGCGCCACTCCTTGCAACTCCACGCTGCCCTCCAGTGGCAAAAGAAATAAGATACATTTACTATACTCGTCTGGCAGCTGCTCCCGTATAAGGTGGGTAACTCTGTATTAGGGGTCTTGGTAGACTAAATTTTATACTTATGTCGGATAGATGAGGAATTAATATTCCTAACGGGTTATTGTGAGAGGCCTTAGATCTTATCCTATATGCACGCAGCCCTCGCCTCTCTGACCTTGAACACATACTTCAATCTGATTTTTGAGACTTGAAACTGGATTTCCCAAAACAAACTGATTTTAAACACTGACAAGACTGTAACAATGGTATTTGGGACCAGAGCTAAATTGCTAAAGCTACCAATGACAGAGCTTCAGATAAAAACCAGCTCTAAAACCATCCTAGCCCCTGTTACTTGTTTGAAATATCTGATCATTCAACTCCCATTTAACATTTGGGTTGCACATTGATACCCTGACATCCAAATCCTATGCCAAACTAGGTGTACTTTAAAGGAACAAATCCTCCCTAAGGCCCTCATGCAGTAAGCAGCGATAAGCCACTTATCACCAGCTTATCGCCAAAAAAGCCACACTGATACACACACACACACACACAGATACAGACACACTGATACACACACACACACCGCGCCCTGATGGCAGGGGTGGAGGCGTGGGGCTCCTGCTCTCCTGTCTGCCGTTACCGAACCCTTCCTATTCCCCCCTCTCTTGCTTTTCCCTCCTTTGAGGCTCACACTGTCCAGATCTTCTCTCCTCTCCCTGTTCATGTGGCGGTCATCTATCGCCCACCTACCGCTACTCATCCCCCTTCTGCCTTTCTCTCTCACTTTGAATCCTGGCTCTCTTTCTTTCTCTCCTCAGACTCCCCTGTTCTTCTCCTTGGGGACTTCAATTGCCACATTGATGACCCCTCTCTCTCTTGGGCTTCCCGCTTTCTTTCTCTTACCTCTTCTTTTGGCCTTCAACAGTGGACTGCAGCCAGCACCCACAAGGATGGCCACTACTTAGACCTGGTTTTCACTAAAAACGTATCTCTCTCTGATTTCTCCATTTCCCCTTTTCCTCTCTCTGACCATCATCTCATCTCATTCTCTTTATCTCGCTTCTCCCCTTCTCCACCTCCATCTACCCCCCGGTTCTGCAGAAACCTGCGCTCTATTCACTTACCTGACTTTGAGTCCACTTTACACTCCTCCCTCTCCTCTCTCAGCTCTGCTACAGACCCTGACAACCTGGTCAGAAAGTACAACTCTGTCTTGTCCTCATCTCTTGATCTACATGCCCCGCTTTCTCTCTGCCGCCCTCGCCCTTCTAACCCTAGACCCTGGCTAAATTCCCACACGCGCATGCTGCGTTCCTCCACTCGTTCCTCTGAACGCCTCTGGAGGAAGTCTCACACTCTCGCAGACTTCCTTCACTACAAATTTATGCTATCCTGTTTCAACTCTGCCCTCTCGCAAGCTAAACAAGCCTACTTTTCTGCACTAATAACATGCACAAGTCTAACCCACGCCGACTGTTCTCTGTCTTTGATACTCTACTCAAACCACCCTCAGCTGCCTCTCCTTCCTCCATCTCCGCTCAGGACTTTGCAGACTATTTTAAGGAAAAGGTGGAATCCATACGGCAGAACATCCCCTGTTTCTTCCCCCCATCCTACACCTCTTCCTAACTCTCCTCCTGCCTTCCTTGAGTCTTTTTCCACTGTCTCAGAGGAGGATGTGTCGCTGTTGATCTCCTCTTCTCCCTCTACCACTTGCCCTCTTAACCCCATTCCCTCCCATCTCCTAAAACCTCTAGCTCCTACTATAATCCCTACGCTTACACACATTTTTAACTCCTCCCTCTGCTCTGGAACCTTTCCATCCTCCTTCAAACATGCAACAGTCATACCATTACTCAAAAACAGCAAGCTTGACCCTACCTGTCTTTCTAACTATCGACCTGTCTCCCTCCTGCCTTTTGCCTCTAAACTACTTGAACGTCTTGTATTCTCTCGCTTGCTCCATTTTCTCAACACTTATTCTCTCCTAGACCCTCTACAATCTGGCTTCCGCACTGCTCACTCCACGGAAACAACCCTCACTAAAATAACTGACGAGCTCCATGCTGCCAAAGACAGAGGTCATTACACTCTGCTCATATTACTCGACCTCTCTGCAGCATTTGACACCGTGGACCACCCTCTTCTCCTCCACATTCTCCATACTCTAGGTATTCGGAACAAAGCTCTATCCTGGATCTCATCCTACCTCTCCCATCGTACTTTTAGTGTCTCTTCTGCTAACACCTCCTCCTCCTCTATTGATCTCTCTGTGGGGGTACCCCAGGGCTCTGTCCTGGGACCTCTTCTCTTTTCTCTGTACACACTCTCTCTAGGTGACCTAATAACATCTTTTGGGTTTAATTATCACCTCTATGCCGACGACACACAAATATACTTTTCAACACCTGACCTTACACCTGCTGTACAAACCAAAGTTTCTGAATGTCTCTCTGCTATATCATCCTGGATGGCCCTCCGACGCCTTAAACTCAACATGGCTAAAACAGAGCTCCTCATACTTCCTCCCAAACCTGGCCCTAATACCTCCTTCCACATTACTGTTGGAACTACAATCATTCACCCAGTAGCCCAAGCACGCTGCCTAGGGGTCACGTTCGACTCCTCTCTCACATTCGCCCCTCACATTCAAAACATTTCTAAAACTTGTCGCTTTTTCCTCCGCAATATAACTAAGATACGCCCTTTCCTCTGTTGCTCGACTGCTAAAACTCTGACTCAGGCCCTCATTCTCTCCTGTCTTGATTACTGTAACCTCCTGCTGTCCGGCCTTCCTGCCTCTCACCTGTCTCCCCTACAATCTATCCTAAATGCTGTTGCCAGAATCACTCTACTCTTTCCTAGATCTGTCTCAGCATCTCCCCTCATGAAATCCCTCTCCTGGCTTCCGATCAAATCCCGCATCTCACACTCCATTCTTCTCCTCACTTTTAAAGCTTTACATTCTTCTGCCCCTCCTTACATCTCATCCCTAATTTCTCGGTATGCACCATCCAGACTCTTGCGTTCTTCTCAAGGATGTCTTCTTTCTACCCCCTTTGTATCTAAAGCCCTCTCCCGCCTTAAACCTTTTTCACTGACTGCCCCACATCTCTGGAATGCCCTTCCCCTCAGTACCCGACTAGCACCCTCTCTATCCACCTTTAAGACCCACCTTAAGACACACTTGCTTAAAGAAGCATATGAATAGCACTGTGGATATTCTAAACACGATACATAATGCTTGACCCCCTGCAGACGCACTTACCAGAACTCCCTCCTACTGTCTCTGTACGTTCTCCCTACCTACCAATTAGACTGTAAGCTCCTCGGGGCAGGGACTCCTCTTCCGAAATGTTACTTTTATGTCTAAAGCACTTATTCCCATGATATGTTTTTTATATTATCTGTTATTTATTTGATTACCACATGTATTACTACTGTGAAGCGCTATGTACACTAATGGCGCTATATAAATAAAGACATACAATACAATACAATACACACACACACAGATACAGACACACTGATACACACACACACACACACACACACACACACCCACTAATACACACACACACACACACACACACACACACACACACACACACACACACACACACACACACACACACACTGATTCACACACACACACACACACACACCCACTGATTCACACACACACACACACACACACACTGATTCACACACACACAGACCCACTGATACACACACACACACACACACACTGAAACACACACACACACTGAAACACACACACACACTGAAACACACACACACACTGAAACACGCGCGCACACACACACACACACACACACACACACACACACACACACACACACACACACACACACACACACACACACACACACACACACACACACAGATACACACACACACACACACACTGACACACACACACACACACACACACAGATACACACAGATACACACACACACAGATACACACACACACACACACACAGATACACAAACACACAGAGATACACATACACACACACACACACACATACACACAAATACACACACACAGATACACATACACACACACACACACACACTGATACACATACACACACACACACACACACACACACACACACACTGATACACATACACACACACATACACACACACACACACACTGATACACATACACACACACAGATACACACACCCACACACACCCACTGATTCACACACACACACACACACACACACACACACACACACACACACACACACACACACACACAAAGCTGTGAGCGCCGGAGGGGCAAAGGTGGGAGCGCCGGGGGGCAAAGCTGTGAGCGCCGGGGGGGGGGCAAAGGTGGGAGCGCCGGGGGGCAAAGGTGGGAGTGCCGATGGGGCAAAGGTGGGAGCGCCGGGGGGCAAAGGTGGGAGTGCCGATGGGGCAATGGTGGGAGCGCCGGGGGGGCAATGGTGGGAGCGGCAGGGGGGCAAAGGTACAAGGTGGTACAAAGGTAGGCGCACCCCCGCTACCACCTCCTATTACCCCCCCTGGCTGGGACCCGGGACAGAAAGGGGACACTCACCGCGAACAGAGGAGCCGGGAGCGGGAAGACACTTGTGCTCTGCACAAAGCGGAAGTCCCGCCCCCGGCTTCCTCTGACCTGCCTGCAACCAATCCCCTGCGGGCCGGCCGGCATTCTAAGTCCCGCCCCCGGCATTCTCCTTCATTCAGTCTCCCCGGCAGCATTCACACACACACATAGAAAATACTTACCGGCCGCCGCATTCTCCTCACCGCCGCTGCCCCGCAATACCGGGACCAGGGACAAAAATCGGGACATAACCGGGACGGAGCTAAAATCGGGACAGGGCAGAAAAAAACGGGACTGTCCCGGCAAAACCGGGACGAATGGTCACCCTACTTACAGACTATTCACTTGAGTGGACCATAAAGTGTCTTATAGAGGGAACTCTAAGGTGTCTTAAGATGCATTAAGATATATTATGTATGTAAATATTTATTTATATAGCGCTTTATAAGAGAGGCAATACAGTACAGAGAATTATAGTACAATAAGTGCAACAAACAAAATCAGACAATAGGAAAGGAAATCCCTGGCCTGCAGAGCTTACAGTCTTAATGCTAGATCCATGGAACTCTGTTGTGTTTACGCTAATAACGGTACATTCCTGAAATTGGTACCTGACCCTGTGTGGTAGGCAGAGACACAGGGGCAGTGCCTGCCAATATCATAAAGAGCAGTGCACTTCCTATTTAGTAGAAGTGTGTGTCAGAGTTAAGAGTTCAGTCCAGAGTTAGAGTCTGCTGAGTCTGTCACCTGGCTGGCCCAGGGTGACAGAGAGAGCCTATATCAATTGGCCGTTGGAGAAGGGGAGCCATCAGCCTCTGAGTAGAGCTGATGCAACCTTAGTTAGGGAGGTGGACCAATTCCTCTCACCCTGTTTAGGGGGCGAGGGAAGAGCTAGCCCCACCCTGGGTGCCCTTGACCTGGGGTGGTGGCAGGGACACAGAGACCATCCTGAGGGAGAGCAGTCCTGTGTGGAGGAAGACACCCTGTACCTGATATATAGTCTTGTTGCTGCTATTCTGCTGCTGTGAATAAAGAGCTGCGGCTGCTTTTAAAGATATACAGTGTGAGACTGGAATCTCTCATCCCCGAGGGGGGGGGGGGGGGGGGACTCTCTGGAAGGATTCCACCCGTATTCCTGGGGCTCAGAGATGGAGGCGCTGCACCATTACATACATAGTTACATAATAGATGAGGTTGAAAAAAGACGTACGTCCATCAAGTTCAACCTATGCTAAATTCAGACAACAGATACTTACTTATTGATCCAGAGGAAGGCAAACAAAAAACCCCATTAAGGGGAAAAATTAATTCCTTCCTGACTCCAAGAATTGGCAATCGGATTAATCCCTGGATCAACATCCTTCCCATATATACTTATTTGGTATATCCCTGTATACCTGTCCCATCTAAAAAGATGTCCAACCTTTTTTTGAACAAATCTATTGTATCTGCCATCACAGTCTCCATGGGTAATGAGTTCCACATTTTAACTGCCCTTACTGTAAAGAACCCTTTCCTTTGTTGCTGGTGAAATTTCCTTTCCTCCAACCTTAAGGGATGGCCCCGAGTCCTTTGTACTGCCCGTGGGATGAATAGTTCTTTTGAAAGCTCCTTGTATTGTCCCTGAATATATTTGTATATAGTTATCATATCCCCTCTTAGACGCCTCTTTTCTAATGTAAATAAATCCAATATAGCTAGCCTCTCCTCATAAGTTAGAATGTCCATCCCCTTTATTAATTTGGTGGCTCTTCTCTGCACTCTCTCTAGTTCCAAAATGTCTTTTCTTAGGATTGGTGCCCAAAATTGTACTCCATATTCAAGGTGTGGTCTTACTAATGCTTTGTAAAGGGGCATAATTATGTCTACTTCCCTTCCATCAATTGCCCGTTTGATGCAAGATAAGATCTTGTTTGCCTTTGCAGCTACTGCATGACATTGGGCACTATTGCTAAGCCTGCTGTCTACAAGCACCCCTAAATCCTTCTCCATCAAGGATTCCCCCAATATATCTCCATTTAATTTGTAAGTCGCCTTTTTATTCTTGCATCCCAAATGCATAACCTTATATTTATCTGTATTAAACCTCATTTGCCATTTACCTGCCCACGTTTCCAGTCTCTCCAAGTCCTTCTGAAGAGAAATTTCATCCTGCTCTGATAAGACGGAGGCATTCACCCCAGAAACCTGATCCTGTCATCCCCCATACCATCGCGGGAGACTCAGGCCCCCCTGTTGCCAGCAGGTATGCACCACACTCAGACACGTAGCCAGACCCTAGTACAGAGGAGGGGGGCCCGATCTGCGATTGGCCCAGGGAAGGGGGGCTACATTGGGAATCGATGTTATTTTTCTTCATATTAATGGGTATCCTCAAAGCGAATGATATGCCAAAATGACGTCCATTAGCAAAACTACAATTGTTTCTTCACTTTTTCTGCTTGATCAATAGGGTGACCAGATTTCGAAAATGAAAAACCGGGACACCTTAAAAAATAATTTATTAAACAAATGACATCACGTGACACCCCCTGTTGCCATGACAACAAGACACTCTGATGCCCCTGCAGTGTTAGTGTGTATAGAGGTGGGGGCTTTGCTTGGGCCCTTCAACTCTTACAGCCAGGGCATTATTGGCCAGGAATGCCCAGTTCGGAGGGGATTACTACTTCAAAATGTATTTGATTCGTAACAACATCAAAAAACTCTAATACCAATAACTAACAACCACAGACAATGATAATCTAAACCATCAAATAAAATGTCTACGGCCCTTGTTCAAGCATGTTTGCGGTACTTACCAGATAAATCAGTGCCTGCAATCCACGACTGTATCCGCCTCTCCGAGCGTCTGAAAGCAACCCAGCGTTCCTGGTGTGTGGCTGAAGAGGTGAGGGACTCCCTCCTCTCAAACGGAAAAGAAGAGCAAAAAATAGAGTTGGAACATACCTATCATACAGGGATGAGAGAGAGAGACAGAGAATGAGAGAGAGACAGAGAATGAGAGACAGAGAATGAGAGACAGAGAATGAGAGAGAGACAGAGAATGAGAGAGAGACACAGAGAGAGAGAGAGACAGAGAATGAGAGAGAGACAGAGAGAGGGACATAGGGAGAGAGAGACAAAAGTAATGTACTGTATAACCATTATACCGTACCCCCTAGTATTCGTGTAATCATTGTCCCACACCCCCTTTTACTCACGCTTTGGCAATACTGAAATGTTCTTTTGACAGAGACACACAGAGAGAAACAGAGACACACAGAGAGAGACAGAGACACAGAGAGAGAGACAGAGACACAGAGAGACACACAGAGAGAGACAGAGACACACAGAGAGAGACAGAGACACAGAGAGAGAGAGAGAGACACAGAGAGAGAGAGAGAGAGAGACACGGGCCTATTTAGTAAGCGTCGATAAGGCTGCGTCTATAGTATTTCAGACGGAGGGAAGGCACACACGCTGCAATACACTTGCTGAAGCCTGAGCTTTTTTATGGCTTTGCAGGGTATGCAGCGGGTGCGATTGGGGGCGTGGCAATAAATATTTGGAGGCGTGGCAATAACGTTCCGGCGCGGACGTCACTTTCCTACCTCACATCCCGATCCACCGGCATTTTTTCAGATGCAGCATCTGAAGCACTGTGCAGACAAGAAGAAAAATGCACACAATGCGCACCAGAGATTAAAATATAGTAAATTATTTATTAATAAAACAAGAAATAACCGAGGAGGATCCAACCCCACCTCAGTACTTTCTTCTCGTTGCTATTGCCACACTATACGTCCTGACGCCGGAAGGGAAGTTGGTACGCGACCAAGACGAGACACCGGATTTACAGTGGAACCACAACATACCACAGATTGCTGGAGGACCACACTGCGAGGGGCGCAGCCTATCGAGTTTCCCGGTCATCGTCCAAAGTCTGGAGCTGCGGAGTGACCACCGGATTACCACGGAGCCCGAGCCTGTCTCACACAATGCTTTTACCAAACGGATGTTTGTGAGTTTGCTATTTTTATCTTGTCCAGGAAATGAAATTGTTAAACCGAATTTACACATGGAGCGGGCGCTTTCTCTTCTTTTTTTTGTTTAGATATCTATCGAGGAGGTGGTTGTTTCCCTGAAGAGAGCTGCCAGGGCTCCAGAGGACGCCCGAATTGGATCCTTTTATGATTGAGTTATAACATAGCTATTAGAGCTAGGTTTCTGGACTTTTATTGTGTTTAGGCATAGTGTTTATTATTATTTTATTACAGCTACTTTTTAGTAATTGCACTATTATTAATTCTGACCACTAATTCTCACTGCCATTATAATCTCTCTCTAGCCACAACCAAATTGCTATATCAGCTATATTATTTATTGGTTATACCAGGGGAGCACAAACTTTTGCAGCTCGCCCCCCTGCCGATGCTCGCGCCCCCCCCCCCTTACCTTGATGTGGCGTCATGTGACCTGCAGCGGCATTCGACGAGGGTGACGTCACATGACCCCGCAGCGTAATTTAACATACTGTGCTATATCTATGCACACACAGCTGTCTCTAGGCATAAAACACATCCACACCGGGGGAAGGACCAGCACAGATAACATTCCAAGAGACACTGTTTTTAAGTATACCTTTTGCTTGCTTCATTCATTGTAACATCGCCGGAAGAAGAGATCAGTGTATCTC
Organism: Ascaphus truei; assembly: GCF_040206685.1. NCBI lineage: Eukaryota > Metazoa > Chordata > Amphibia > Anura > Ascaphidae > Ascaphus > Ascaphus truei. The sequence goes on along the minus strand of NW_027456136.1, from coordinate 298,081 downwards.
GAAAGCTCGCACAAATAAAAGCATTTCGTTAGCCACAGAACGGTATTATCTATTTATTTTTTGATTATTGAAGCTCGGCTAACACGGTACTGATACCTCTATATATATATATTGCGCGCGCGCACACACACATATATAACGTTTTATCCAACTTTTTCATTTATCATTTGTAGAGAAAATGAACAATGTCGCCAGAAGTGCTATTTTTCAAAATGTAACATCTCTACTAATTAGTGTAAAATGATACTTCATATAAAGCAGGTTATGGGACCCATTATAAAATGACCTTCATGTTTCTTATCACATACCAGTATATGGATACTTTCTATTATCACAAGCTGCTAACATGTGACAGGGCTCAGAGTCTGAGCCCAGAATGTGACATACAGAACATTCTCATTCTAAATTTCAAAAAATATTGTGTTGATTTCTGACCTGACTGCCGTGGTTACAGCTCAACCACTCTGTTCTACTGTATGTCACCACTTTCTGCCACAACCAGCTGACGGTGGATCTGCAAGGAGTTCAACGCTTATTGGCATCACATCTGTTGCTTGGTTGACGTATCATTTCTCCAGCTTTTTATTGTATTGTTTCTAATTAGATTATATTTATTTAGTTGAATAGATATTTATTTAGTTTAATAGATATTTATTTAGTTTAATAGATTATATTTCTAAGTTTAATAAGTTATATTTCTTAGTTTAATAAGTTATATTTCTTAGTTTAATAAAATATATTTCTTAGTTTAATAAGTTATATTTCTTAGTTTAATAAGTTATATTTGTTAGTTTAATAAATTATATTTCTTAGTTTAATAAGTTATATTTCTTAGTTAATAGATTATATTTGTTAGCACAGTAGATTATATTTACTAGTATTTAAGTCTCCCCCTCAGTGCCCCATTAGGACCCGTGCGCATATTTCACATCTTTTCGGAGTCGCTTATTTTTTAGACCCTCGGAGCCGAAACCTAAAGGGGTCAGCTAAGAAAGTTCGGATCAAGAGGAGCCGCACAGCTTAAAGACAGAACATTTCCAAGGGAGATGGAGACAATTTGGGTAAGATCTGATTAAAGGACATCCTTTGAGGAAGGAAAGGGTGACAGGGGAGTCTAAGAGGGGGGTGAGAGAGCAAGGTGGTGTGTCAGATTGGGGCAGAGCAAGAGAACGCAAAAATGATGGGGATTTGCTGCACACCAAAAAAAAACAATAAGTAGTGATACTTTTACCGGTGCCCCTTAGTCTCAGGGAAGACCGGCATTTCGTCCAATGGATACAATATGATTGATGGGAAAGGGCACACGGATTTGAATAAAAAAAGATAATTTATTGTGCCACAGACTACAATGTTTCGGCTGCTGGCCTTTCTTTGCTGGATTTAGTGGGTTTAGCCACTTTACCTGAGAAAGACCAGCAGGCCGAAATGTTGTTGTCTATGGCAGTGCAAGAGAAAACAGGTTGGGGGGGGTGGGTTCTCGCAAAGTCGCCGACCCATGGGTGAGTGTCCCCGGTGGAAACTAGTCCTGGACCCCGGGAAAGCTGTCTGTGGCCCATACAAGCTGAGTAACATGTAAAAAGGACACATGTATGTTCAGAATGAGTTAGCATGGTATTTTGAGAGGCACCATAGCAGGTCAGTGCAAGTCAGTGCAGAGCACTGCAAGGTCAGTCAATATGAGGAAGGGTCCGATGGAGGAGTTGGAGGGTCCCAGAATATCTCTTAAAGCAGGGGTGCGCAAATCAAGGGGCACGACATTTTCTTGGGAGGAGGGGCTCGGTGCTTACAGAGGCCCCTCGCTCTTCCCCACAGCATTTAAATTAAATGCCGGAGATCGCGTGCAAGGCCTCTGTAAGTTCCCTTTCCTTGTCTCCGGTGGCTTCTGGCGACAGCAATGTGGCGTCACATGATGTGGCATTGCCATAGCAACGTGATATCACATGACGTCGTTACATCAGAACGTCGGAGACAAGGTGGGGAAGGTGGAGGGGGGAGCAGGGGGAAAAGGTTGTGCAACCCTGTATTAAAGCATTGCCTTGCATACAGATCAGAGGCCAAGAATGGATATGGATATCCGATGTGAAGCCGGAAATAAGACAGAAAAGACCGTTTCGGGGGAAGAAGGTGAGTGATGAAATAGCCGTCACTGTGTAACTCTTCCAATTACCTGCAACTTCATGCAGAGAAATAGCAACGCTTGTTTTTAACGTGCTAAGCGCCTAATGGGGAATTCAACTGCTGAGAAGTTAAGGGAGTTACTAACCCAAACTCAGCGACGTTTCTGTGTCTCTGTGATAACTCCCCCAGGACATGCCTGAAAACCAGAGGTAACTCAATGTATTTTTGATAAATAGAAACATGACCTTCTGGGGAGGGGTATATAATGGGTACTGGGCCTGGTGAGGTGGGTATAACGAGTACTGGGCCTGGGGAGGGGCGTATAACAGGGTACTGGGCCTTGGAAAGGTTGTATAACTGGGTACTGGGCCTGGGGAGGTGGGTATAACGGGTATTTGCCCTGTGGAGGGCGGTATAACGTGGTATTGGGGATGGGGTATAAGTGGCACAGGAGCTCTTGCGATACAGAGTATCACTGTCCCTGGTTACAAACACTTCATGTCTCCTGCAGATCAGGACACACACGAAGGTGGTGCCCTTTGTGCCACCAGACGACGAGGCGGGCTACGAGGCGGACGACGAGGCATACGACAAAGCGGGCGTCAAGTGGAACAATGAGGTGGGCTACAAGGCGGCCGATGACGCAGACGTGGTGTACGATGACCAAGGAGCATACGACAGGTGTGGCCGGATCTGCTGCTTCACCTTTTTTAGGCGGAGGAGAAGACCCCGGGAGCAGGTAGGAGAATACGAGAGGTGCGGACAGATCTGCTGCTTCACCTTTTTTAGGCGGAGAAGAAGCCAGGAGCAGGTAGCAGAGGAGCCAGGGCGTAGATACAGGGGTATTCTAGGGGCCCTGAGAAGTTGGTTTGACCGCAGGAGAGGCAGATAAGATCAGGAAGGCTGAGGGAGGGGCAGGTACTAGAGGGAGATAGGGATATTGGGCGTGAGAGGGTGAGAGAGAACAAGGAGCAGGGCCAGAGCACGGGTTTCATGCGCCCGAGGCAAAACTTAAAATTTGTGCCCCAGTTGTATAAAAAATAATAAGATAAATAAAATAATAAAATAAACAGTGGCGTAGATATCGGGGCTGCAGGGGGGTGCGACCGCACCCCAGCGCAACGCAAAATAAAAATAAAAGGGCGCCAAAATACTGGATAAAAAAAAGAATAATAATTTAAAAAAAAAGATAAATAAATAAAATAATAAGAGGAAAAAATAATAATGATTATTAATGCGCCCCTAGGACCTCTGCGCGCTAGGCGACCGCCTAATGGCCGGCCGGCCCTGCGAGGTATGCGGGAGGAAAAGGGGTGAATGGGATAGATATGCAGGGGGATGGGGGAGCAGGTGAGTTATACACAGGGGCACAAGGGCCCCATCACCCGCATCTCTATATACTGAGTGTGCCCCTGTGTATAACAACGCTGATCTGTGCTGCTCCATCTGATCTCACTGCGCAGTGATCCAGGGACCATCCGATCGCCATTTAATGGGGTCAGGAAGGAATTTTTTTCCCCCATTGCACAGCAGGGGTTATGTTTCGCCTTCCTCTGGATCACAGCAACAAACTGCACTTTGTGCATGAATTATCAGTGAGATCTTTATACACCCTGCATTGGTCTTCACCCCTTTGCTGCCGGAGGGGCCTGCAATGCATTGCTCTGCGTGTTACTATATCGCTCTGCAATGTGCTGCAGGCCCCTCCCAGCAAAGAGATTCATTATTTCAATAAAATACTCTCTTTAATCAAACCTATGTGTAGTGTCTTTTCTATCCGTTGTATCTATTGCTAACAGCTCAGTGATTCTTCCCCAGGACGCTGCACTAGTGTCACGCTGCCAAGCCCAGGTGTGAGGGAGATTTATAGGGTCACATATACACTTCTGCCAAAACACGAGTGCAAACAGGAAGCCCCTCTGATCTCATATATTTTATTACACAAAACGGTATCTAAAAAGGTAAAAATAACATACTGCACCGACACACTTTATTCGAGCAAATACCCGGTATGTACCTGGCAGATACCTGGAATGCGCCGCTCCTCACCTCTGACAAGCCCCGTTGCATTTGCCTTCCCAGCCTGGGTTCATGCCTGGCTGATGGGCGGCTGATTTGTTAAATGATAATGATTAGGATTTAATAGGCTGCAATGCTTCGCGTGTCTACCAGATGGCATAAATTCATGAATTGTAATGCAGTATATATATATATACTGTGCAGTATTGCAGCCAGGGGGAATAAAATGCTTCAATCCCTGCCTAGAAAATAACCCAATATACTCGGGCAGAAAACAGTCACAAACCTCAATACACCCGGGTATACCCGAATTCGTGGGACTAGCCGAGCTCGAATAAAGTGTGTCGCCAGTGTACATGGGATTCTGCTACAAATATCTCTCTAATTACAAACCAATTAGCAAATCATTCAGATTAGTCGAGCGAAAAGAAAGGGTTAAGTATCTCATGTACAGTATATGCAGTGTAGGCTGTTCTGCAGCATTACATGCAGGGGACAACGTTTAGGGGATATAAGTAATGCTGATCTCAGAGCTGACCGGCTGACCTGCTCTACCGGCTGACCGGCTGACCTGCTCTTCTGGCTGACCTGCTGACCTGCTCTACTGGCTGACCGGCTGACCTGCTCTACCGGCTGACCGGCTTCTCTTCTTTCAGCTAAATGACCTGAATTGTGGCCCCTGTATCTCCCAATTAAACGTTTTATTGGCATATTCTTGTTTGACTCGTTCTATACAGACATTTTCTATATATTCATTGTGGGATTTGATAACATCTGTAAGATCTCTCAGAATATCACATTCTGTACGTTTGTGTTGAAGATTTTTCCATTCTCAATTTACTTAATATTAGTTTTTGGCATCAATTATTTATATCGAGTCCAAAATACCTTTATACAGAATGCTGTTCCCTTTAGCCCACAAATGCTGCTTCATTAAAGCCCATGGGTGGCACTTTATGCATTCTCAAACTTTTAGGCAACATCCCTAATTTCCAAAAGTGGGATTAAATCTGTACATATTTAAATGGTTAATTTTCTTACTCAGACTCCTAAATCCCTCCCCAAATATATCCGTTTCACATAAAAGTGTGTGCGCTTCTCCTTCCGCCTAACTGGCACGTCGTCCTTACGGGCGCCACTCCTTGCAACTCCACGCTGCCCTCCAGTGGCAAAAGAAATAAGATACATTTACTATACTCGTCTGGCAGCTGCTCCCGTATAAGGTGGGTAACTCTGTATTAGGGGTCTTGGTAGACTAAATTTTATACTTATGTCGGATAGATGAGGAATTAATATTCCTAACGGGTTATTGTGAGAGGCCTTAGATCTTATCCTATATACACGCAGCCCTCGCCTCTCTGACCTGGAACACGTACTTCAATCTGATTTTTGAGACTTGAAACTGGATTTCCCAAAACAAACTGATTTTAAACACTGACAAGACTGTAACAATGGTATTTGGGACCAGAGCTAAATTGCTAAAGCTACCAATGACAGAGCTTCAGATAAAAACCAGCTCTAAAACCATCCTAGCCCCTGTTACTTGTTTGAAATATCTGATCATTCAACTCCCATTTAACATTTGGGTTGCACATTGATACCCTGACATCCAAATCCTATGCCAAACTAGGTGTACTTTAAAGGAACAAATCCTCCCTAAGGCCCTCATGCAGTAAGCAGCGATAAGCCACTTATCACCAGCTTATCGCCAAAAAAGCCACACTGATACACACACACACACAGATACAGACACACTGATACACACACACACACACCGCGCCCTGATGGCAGGGGTGGAGGCGTGGGGCTCCTGCTCTCCTCTGTCTGCCGTTACCGAACCCTTCCTATTCCCCCCTCTCTTGCTTTTCCCTCCTTTGAGGCTCACACTGTCCAGATCTTCTCTCCTCTCCCTGTTCATGTGGCGGTCATCTATCGCCCACCTACCTCTACTCATCCCCCTTCTGCCTTTCTCTCTCACTTTGAATCCTGGCTCTCTTTCTTTCTCTCCTCAGACTCCCCTGTTCTTCTCCTTGGGGACTTCAATTGCCACATTGATGACCCCTCTCTCTCTTGGGCTTCCCGCTTTCTTTCTCTTACCTCTTCTTTTGGCCTTCAACAGTGGACTGCAGCCAGCACCCACAAGGATGGCCACTACTTAGACCTGGTTTTCACTAAAAACTTATCTCTCTCTGATTTCTCCATTTCCCCTTTTCCTCTCTCTGACCATCATCTCATCTCATTCTCTTTATCTCGCTTCTCCCCTTCTCCACCTCCATCTACCCCCCGGTTCTGCAGAAACCTGCGCTCTATTCACTTACCTGACTTTGAGTCCACTTTACACTCCTCCCTCTCCTCTCTCAGCTCTGCTACAGACCCTGACAACCTGGTCAGAAAGTACAACTCTGTCTTGTCCTCATCTCTTGATCTACATGCCCCGCTTTCTCTCTGCCGCCCTCGCCCTTCTAACCCTAGACCCTGGCTAAATTCCCACACGCGCATGCTGCGTTCCTCCACTCGTTCCTCTGAACGCCTCTGGAGGAAGTCTCACACTCTCGCAGACTTCCTTCACTACAAATTTATGCTATCCTGTTTCAACTCTGCCCTCTCGCAAGCTAAACAAGCCTACTTTTCTGCACTAATAACATGCACAAGTCTAACCCACGCCGACTGTTCTCTGTCTTTGATACTCTACTCAAACCACCCTCAGCTGCCTCTCCTTCCTCCATCTCCGCTCAGGACTTTGCAGACTATTTTAAGGAAAAGGTGGAATCCATACGGCAGAACATCCCCTGTTTCTTCCCCCCATCCTACACCTCTTCCTAACTCTCCTCCTGCCTTCCTTGAGTCTTTTTCCACTGTCTCAGAGGAGGATGTGTCGCTGTTGATCTCCTCTTCTCCCTCTACCACTTGCCCTCTTGACCCCATTCCCTCCCATCTCCTAAAACCTCTAGCTCCTACTATAATCCCTACGCTTACACACATTTTTAACTCCTCCCTCTGCTCTGGAACCTTTCCATCCTCCTTCAAACATGCAACAGTCATACCATTACTCAAAAACAGCAAGCTTGACCCTACCTGTCTTTCTAACTATCGGCCTGTCTCCCTCCTGCCTTTTGCCTCTAAACTACTTGAACGTCTTGTATTCTCTCGCTTGCTCCATTTTCTCAACACTTATTCTCTCCTAGACCCTCTACAATCTGGCTTCCGCACTGCTCACTCCACGGAAACAACCCTCACTAAAATAACTGACGAGCTCCATGCTGCCAAAGACAGAGGTCATTACACTCTGCTCATATTACTCGACCTCTCTGCAGCATTTGACACCGTGGACCACCCTCTTCTCCTCCACATTCTCCATACTCTAGGTATTCGGAACAAAGCTCTATCCTGGATCTCATCCTACCTCTCCCATCGTACTTTTAGTGTCTCTTCTGCTAACACCTCCTCCTCCTCTATTGATCTCTCTGTGGGGGTACCCCAGGGCTCTGTCCTGGGACCTCTTCTCTTTTCTCTGTACACACTCTCTCTAGGTGACCTAATAACATCTTTTGGGTTTAATTATCACCTCTATGCCGACGACACACAAATATACTTTTCAACACCTGACCTTACACCTGCTGTACAAACCAAAGTTTCTGAATGTCTCTCTGCTATATCATCCTGGATGGCCCTCCGACGCCTTAAACTCAACATGGCTAAAACAGAGCTCCTCATACTTCCTCCCAAACCTGGCCCTAATACCTCCTTCCACATTACTGTTGGAACTACAATCATTCACCCAGTAGCCCAAGCACGCTGCCTAGGGGTCACGTTCGACTCCTCTCTCACATTCGCCCCTCACATTCAAAACATTTCTAAAACTTGTCGCTTTTTCCTCCGCAATATAACTAAGATACGCCCTTTCCTCTGTTGTTCGACTGCTAAAACTCTGACTCAGGCCCTCATTCTCTCCTGTCTTGATTACTGTAACCTCCTGCTGTCCGGCCTTCCTGCCTCTCACCTGTCTCCCCTACAATCTATCCTAAATGCTGTTGCCAGAATCACTCTACTCTTTCCTAGATCTGTCTCAGCATCTCCCCTCATGAAATCCCTCTCCTGGCTTCCGATCAAATCCCGCATCTCACACTCCATTCTTCTCCTCACTTTTAAAGCTTTACATTCTTCTGCCCCTCCTTACATCTCATCCCTAATTTCTCGGTATGCACCATCCAGACTCTTGCGTTCTTCTCAAGGATGTCTTCTTTCTACCCCCTTTGTATCTAAAGCCCTCTCCCGCCTTAAACCTTTTTCACTGACTGCCCCACATCTCTGGAATGCCCTTCCCCTCAGTACCCGACTAGCACCCTCTCTATCCACCTTTAAGACCCACCTTAAGACACACTTGCTTAAAGAAGCATATGAATAGCACTGTGGATATTCTAAACACGATACATAATGCTTGACCCCCTGCAGACGCACTTACCAGAACTCCCTCCTACTGTCTCTGTACGTTCTCCCTACCTACCAATTAGACTGTAAGCTCCTCGGGGCAGGGACTCCTCTTCCGAAATGTTACTTTTATGTCTAAAGCACTTATTCCCATGATATGTTTTTTATATTATCTGTTATTTATTTGATTACCACATGTATTACTACTGTGAAGCGCTATGTACACTAATGGCGCTATATAAATAAAGACATACAATACAATACAATACACACACACACAGATACAGACACACTGATACACACACACACACACACACACCCCCACCCACTAATACACACACACACACACACACACTGATTCACACACACACAGACACACCCACTGATTCACACACACACACACACACACACTGATTCACACACACACAGACCCACTGATACACACACACACACACACACACACACTGAAACACACACACACACTGAAACACACACACACACTGAAACACACACACACACTGAAACACGCGCACACACACACACACACACACACACACACACACACACACACACACACACACACACACACACACACACACACTGATACACACACACACACACACTGACACACACACACACACACAGATACACACAGATACACACACACACAGATACACAAACACACAGAGATACACATACACACACACACACTTTTATGTCTAAAGCACTTATTCCCATGATATGTTTTTTATATTATCTGTTATTTATTTGATTACCACATGTATTACTACTGTGAAGCGCTATGTACACTAATGGCGCTATATAAATAAAGACATACAATACAATACAATACACACACACACAGATACAGACACACTGATACACACACACACACACACACACCCCCACCCACTAATACACACACACACACACACACTGATTCACACACACACACACACACACCCACTGATTCACACACACACACACACACACACTGATTCACACACACACAGACCCACTGATACACACACACACACACACACACACACTGAAACACACACACACACTGAAACACACACACACACTGAAACACACACACACACTGAAACACGCGCACACACACACACACACACACACACACACACACACACACACACACACACACACACACACACACACACACACACACACACTGATACACACACACACACACACTGACACACACACACACACAGATACACACAGATACACACACACACACAGATACACACACACACACACACAGATACACAAACACACAGAGATACACATACACACACACACACACATACACACAAATACACACACACACAGATACACATACACACACACACACACACACACTGATACACATACACACACACACACACACACACACACACACTGATACACATACACACACACACACACACACACTGATACACATATACACACACACACACAGATACACACACCCACACACACCCACTGATTCACACACACACACACACACACACACACACACACACACACACAAAGCTGTGAGCGCCGGAGGGGCAAAGGTGGGAGCGCCGGGGGGCAAAGCTGTGAGCGCCGGGGGGGGGGCAAAGGTGGGAGCGCCGGGGGGCAAAGGTGGGAGTGCCGATGGGGCAAAGGTGGGAGCGCCGGGGGGCAAAGGTGGGAGTGCCGATGGGGCAAAGGTGGGAGCGCCGGGGGGCAAAGGTGGGAGTGCCGATGGGGCAATGGTGGGAGCGCCGGGGGGGCAATGGTGGGAGCGCCAGGGGGGCAAAGGTACAAGGTGGTACAAAGGTAGGCGCACCCCCGCTACCACCTCCTATTACCCCCCCTGGCTGGGACCCGGGACAGAAAGGGGACACTCACCGCGAACAGAGGAGCCGGGAGCGGGAAGACACTTGTGCTCTGCACAAAGCGGAAGTCCCGCCCCCGGCTTCCTCTGACCTGCCTGCAACCAATCCCCTGCGGGCCGGCCGGCATTCTAAGTCCCGCCCCCGGCATTCTCCTTCATTCAGTCTCCCCGGCAGCATTCACACACACACATAGAAAATACTTACCGGCCGCCGCATTCTCCTCACCGCCGCTGCCCCGCAATACCGGGACCAGGGACAAAAATCGGGACATAACCGGGACGGAGCTAAAATCGGGACAGGGCAGAAAAAAACGGGACTGTCCCGGCAAAACCGGGACGAATGGTCACCCTACTTACAGACTATTCACTTGAGTGGACCATAAAGTGTCTTATAGAGGGAACTCGAAGGTGTCTTAAGATGCATTAAGATATATTATGTATGTAAATATTTATTTATATAGCGCTTTATAAGAGAGGCAATACAGTACAGAGAATTATAGTACAATAAGTGCAACAAACAAAATCAGACAATAGGAAAGGAAATCCCTGGCCTGCAGAGCTTACAGTCTTAATGCTAGATCCATGGAACTCTGTTGTGTTTACGCTAATAACGGTACATTCCTGAAATTGGTACCTGACCCTGTGTGGTAGGCAGAGACACAGGGGCAGTGCCTGCCAATATCATAAAGAGCAGTGCACTTCCTATTTAGTAGAAGTGTGTGTCAGAGTTAAGAGTTCAGTCCAGAGTTAGAGTCTGCTGAGTCTGTCACCTGGCTGGCCCAGGGTGACAGAGAGAGCCTATATCAATTGGCCGTTGGAGAAGGGGAGCCATCAGCCTCTGAGTAGAGCTGATGCAACCTTAGTTAGGGAGGTGGACCAATTCCTCTCACCCTGTTTAGGGGGCGAGGGAAGAGCTAGCCCCACCCTGGGTGCCCTTGACCTGGGGTGGTGGCAGGGACACAGAGACCATCCTGAGGGAGAGCAGTCCTGTGTGGAGGAAGACACCCTGTACCTGATATATAGTCTTGTTGCTGCTATTCTGCTGCTGTGAATAAAGAGCTGCGGCTGCTTTTAAAGATATACAGTGTGAGACTGGAATCTCTCATCCCCGAGGGGGGGGGGGGGGGGACTCTCTGGAAGGATTCCACCCGTATTCCTGGGGCTCAGAGATGGAGGCGCTGCACCATTACATACATAGTTACATAATAGATGAGGTTGAAAAAAGACGTACGTCCATCAAGTTCAACCTATGCTAAATTCAGACAACAGATACTTACTTATTGATCCAGAGGAAGGCAAACAAAAAACCCCATTAAGGGGAAAAATTAATTCCTTCCTGACTCCAAGAATTGGCAATCGGATTAATCCCTGGATCAACATCCTTCCCATATATACTTATTTGGTATATCCCTGTATACCTGTCCCATCTAAAAAGATGTCCAACCTTTTTTTGAACAAATCTATTGTATCTGCCATCACAGTCTCCATGGGTAATGAGTTCCACATTTTAACTGCCCTTACTGTAAAGAACCCTTTCCTTTGTTGCTGGTGAAATTTCCTTTCCTCCAACCTTAAGGGATGGCCCCGAGTCCTTTGTACTGCCCGTGGGATGAATAGTTCTTTTGAAAGCTCCTTGTATTGTCCCTGAATATATTTGTATATAGTTATCATATCCCCTCTTAGACGCCTCTTTTCTAATGTAAATAAATCCAATATAGCTAGCCTCTCCTCATAAGTTAGAATGTCCATCCCCTTTATTAATTTGGTGGCTCTTCTCTGCACTCTCTCTAGTTCCAAAATGTCTTTTCTTAGGATTGGTGCCCAAAATTGTACTCCATATTCAAGGTGTGGTCTTACTAATGCTTTGTAAAGGGGCATAATTATGTCTACTTCCCTTCCATCAATTGCCCGTTTGATGCAAGATAAGATCTTGTTTGCCTTTGCAGCTACTGCATGACTTTGGGCACTATTGCTAAGCCTGCTGTCTACAAGCACCCCTAAATCCTTCTCCATCAAGGATTCCCCCAATATATCTCCATTTAATTTGTAAGTCGCCTTTTTATTCTTGCATCCCAAATGCATAACCTTATATTTATCTGTATTAAACCTCATTTGCCATTTACCTGCCCACGTTTCCAGTCTCTCCAAGTCCTTCTGAAGAGAAATTTCATCCTGCTCTGATAAGACGGAGGCATTCACCCCAGAAACCTGATCCTGTCATCCCCCATACCATCGCGGGAGACTCAGGCCCCCCTGTTGCCAGCAGATATGCACCACACTCAGACACGTAGCCAGACCCTAGTACAGAGGAGGGGGGCCCGATCTGCGATTGGCCCAGGGAAGGGGGGCTACATTGGGAATCGATGTTATTTTTCTTCATATTAATGGGTATCCTCAAAGCGAATGATATGCCAAAATGACGTCCATTAGCAAAACTACAATTGTTTCTTCACTTTTTCTGCTTGATCAATAGGGTGACCAGATTTCGAAAATGAAAAACCGGGACACCTTAAAAAATAATTTATTAAACAAATTACATCACGTGACACCCCCTGTTGCCATGACAACAAGACACTCTGATGCCCCTGCAGTGTTAGTGTGTATAGAGGTGGGGGCTTTGCTTGGGCCCTTCAACTCTTACAGCCAGGGCATTATTGGCCAGGAATGCCCAGTTCGGAGGGGATTACTACTTCAAAATGTATTTGATTCGTAACAACATCAAAAAACTCTAATACCAATAACTAACAACCACAGACAATGATAATCTAAACCATCAAATAAAATGTCTACGGCCCTTGTTCAAGCATGTTTGCGGTACTTACCAGATAAATCAGTGCCTGCAATCCACGACTGTATCCGCCTCTCCGAGCGTCTGAAAGCAACCCAGCGTTCCTGGTGTGTGGCTGAAGAGGTGAGGGACTCCCTCCTCTCAAACGGAAAAGAAGAGCAAAAAATAGAGTTGGAACATACCTATCATACAGGGATGAGAGAGAGAGACAGAGAATGAGAGAGAGACAGAGAATGAGAGACAGAGAATGAGAGACAGAGAATGAGAGAGAGACAGAGAATGAGAGAGAGACACAGAGAGAGATAGAGACAGAGAATGAGAGAGAGACAGAGAGAGGGACATAGGGAGAGAGAGACAAAAGTAATGTACTGTATAACCATTATACCGTACCCCCTAGTATTCGTGTAATCATTGTCCCACACCCCCTTTTACTCACGCTTTGGCAATACTGAAATGTTCTTTTGACAGAGACACACACAGAGAAACAGAGACACACAGAGAGAGACAGAGACACAGAGAGAGAGACAGAGACACAGAGAGACACACAGAGAGAGACAGAGACACACAGAGAGAGACAGAGACACAGAGAGAGAGAGAGAGACACAGAGAGAGAGAGAGAGAGAGACACGGGCCTATTTAGTAAGCGTCGATAAGGCTGCGTCTATAGTATTTCAGACGGAGGGAAGGCACACACGCTGCAATACACTTGCTGAAGCCTGAGCTTTTTTTATGGCTTTGCAGGGTATGCAGCGGGTGCGATTGAGGGCGTGGCAATAAATATTTGGAGGCGTGGCAATAACGTTCCGGCGCGGACGTCACTTCCCTACCTCACATCCCGATCCACCGGCATTTTTTCAGATGCAGCATCTGAAGCACTGTGCAGACAAGAAGAAAAATGCACACAATGCGCACCAGAGATTAAAATATAGTAAATTATTTATTAATAAAACAAGAAATAACCGAGGGGGATCCAACCCCACCTCAGTACTTTCTTCTCGTTGCTATTGCCACACTATACGTCCTGACGCCGGAAGGGAAGTTGGTACGCGACCAAGACGAGACACCGGATTTACAGTGGAACCACAACATACCACAGATTGCTGGAAGACCACACTGCGAGGGGCGCAGCCTATCGAGTTTCCCGGTCATCGTCCAAAGTCTGGAGCTGCGGAGTGACCACCGGATTACCACGGAGCCCGAGCCTGTCTCATACAATGCTTTTACCAAACGGATGTTTGTGAGTTTGCTATTTTTATCTTGTCCAGGAAATGAAATTGTTAAACCGAATTTACACATGGAGCGGGCGCTTTCTCTTCTTTTTTTTGTTTAGATATCTATCGAGGAGGTGGTTGTTTCCCTGAAGAGAGCTGCCAGGGCTCCAGAGGACGCCCGAATTGGATCCTTTTATGATTGAGTTATAACATAGCTATTAGAGCTAGGTTTCTGGACTTTTATTGTGTTTAGGCATAGTGTTTATTATTATTTTATTACAGCTACTTTTTAGTAATTGCACTGTTATTAATTCTGACCACTAATTCTCACTGCCATTATAATCTCTCTCTAGCCACAACCAAATTGCTATATCAGCTATATTATTTATTGGTTATACCAGGGGAGCACAAACTTTTGCAGCTCGCCCCCCTGCCGGTGCTCGCGCCCCCCCCCCCCTTACCTTGATGCGGCGTCATGTGACCTGCAGCGGCATTTGACGAGGGTGATGTCACATGACCCCGCAGCGTAATTTAACATACTGTGCTATATCTATGCACACACAGCTGTCTCTAGGCATAAAACACATCCACACCGGGGGAAGGACCAGCACAGATAACATTCCAAGAGACACTGTTTTTAAGTATACCTTTTGCTTGCTTCATTCATTGTAACATCGCCGGAAGAAGAGATCAGTATATCTCGAAAGCTCGCACAAATAAAAGCATTTCGTTAGCCACAGAACGGTATTATCTATTTATTTTTTGATTATTGAAGCTCGGCTAACACGGTACTGATACCTCTATATATATATATTGCGCTCACACACACATATAACGTTTTATCCAACTTTTTCATTTATCATTTGTAGAGAAAATGAACAATGTCGCCAGAAGTGCTATTTTTCAAAATGTAACATCTCTACTAATTAGTGTAAAATGATACTTCATATAAAGCAGGTTATGGGATCCATTATAAAATGACCTTCATGTTTCTTATCACATACCAGTATATGGATACTTTCTATTATCACAAGCTGCTAACATGTGACAGGGCTCAGAGTCTGAGCCCAGAATGTGACATACAGAACATTCTCATTCTAAATTTCAAAAAATATTGTGTTGATTTCTGACCTGACTGCCGTGGTTACAGCTCAACCACTCTGTTCTACTGTATGTCACCACTTTCTGCCACAACCAGCTGACGGTGGATCTGCAAGGAGTTCAACGCTTATTGGCATCACATCTGTTGCTTGGTTGACGTATCATTTCTCCAGCTTTTTATTGTATTGTTTTTAAATAGATTATATTTATTTAGTTGAATAGATATTTATTTAGTTTAATAGATATTTATTTAGTTTAATAGATTATATTTCTAAGTTTAATAAGTTATATTTCTTAGTTTAATAAGTTATATTTCTTAGTTTAATAAAATATATTTCTTAGTTTAATAAGTTATATTTCTTAGTTTAATAAGTTATATTTGTTAGTTTAATAAATTATATTTCTTAGTTTAATAAGTTATATTTCTTAGTTAATAGATTATATTTGTTAGCACAGTAGATTATATTTACTAGTATTTAAGTCTCCCCCTCAGTGCCCCATTAGGACCCGTGCGCATATTTCACATCTTTTCGGAGTCGCTTATTTTTTAGACCCTCGGAGCCGAAACCTAAAGGGGTCAGCTAAGAAAGTTCGGATCAAGAGGAGCCGCACAGCTTAAAGACAGAACATTTCCAAGGGAGATGGAGACAATTTGGGTAAGATCTGATTAAAGGACATCCTTTGAGGAAGGAACGGGTGACAGGGGAGTCTAAGAGGGGGGTGAGAGAGCAAGGTGGTGTGTCAGATTGGGGCAGAGCAAGAGAACGCAAAAATGATGGGGATTTGCTGCACACCAAAAAAAAACAATAAGTAGTGATACTTTTACCGGTGCCCCTTAGTCTCAGGGAAGACCGGCATTTCGTCCAATGGATACAATATGATTGATGGGAAAGGGCACACGGATTTGAATAAAAAAAGATAATTTATTGTGCCACAGACTACAATGTTTCGGCTGCTGGCCTTTCTTTGCTGGATTTAGTGGGTTTAGCCACTTTACCTGAGAAAGACCAGCAGGCCGAAATGTTGTTGTCTATGGCAGTGCAAGAGAAAACAGGTTGGGGGGGGTGGGTTCTCGCAAAGTCGCCGACCCATGGGTGAGTGTCCCCGGTGGAAACTAGTCCTGGACCCCGGGAAAGCTGTCTGTGGCCCATACAAGCTGAGTAACATGTAAAAAGGACACATGTATGTTCAGAATGAGTTAGCATGGTATTTTGAGAGGCACCATAGCAGGTCAGTGCAAGTCAGTGCAGAGCACTGCAAGGTCAGTCAATATGAGGAAGGGTCCGATGGAGGAGTTGGAGGGTCCCAGAATATCTCTTAAAGCAGGGGTGCGCAAATCAAGGGGCACGACATTTTCTTGGGAGGAGGGGCTCGGCGCTTACAGAGGCCCCTCGCTCTTCCCCACAGCATTTAAATTAAATGCCGGAGATCGCGTGCAAGGCCTCTGTAAGTTCCCTTTCCTTGTCTCCGGCGGCTTCTGGCGACAGCAATGTGGCGTCACATGATGTGGCATTGCCATAGCAACGTGATATCACATGACGTCGTTACATCAGAACGTCGGAGACAAGGTGGGGAAGGTGGAGGGGGGAGCAGGGGGAAAAGGTTGTGCAACCCTGTCTTAAAGCATTGCCTTGCATACAGATCAGAGGCCAAGAATGGATATGGATATCCGATGTGAAGCCGGAAATAAGACAGAAAAGACCGTTTCGGGGGAAGAAGGTGAGTGATGAAATAGCCGTCACTGTGTAACTCTTCCAATTACCTGCAACTTCATGCAGAGAAATAGCAACGCTTGTTTTTAACGTGCTAAGCGCCTAATGGGGAATTCAACTGCTGAGAAGTTAAGGGAGTTACTAACCCAAACTCAGCGACGTTTCTGTGTCTCTGTGATAACTCCCCCAGGACATGCCTGAAAACCAGAGGTAACTCAATGTATTTTTGATAAATAGAAACAAGACCTTCTGGGGAGGGGTATATAATGGGTACTGGGCCTGGTGAGGTGGGTATAACGAGTACTGGGCCTGGGGAGGGGCGTATAACAGGGTACTGGGCCTTGGGAAGGTTGTATAACTGGGTACTGGGCCTGGTGAGGTGGGTATAACGGGTACTGGGCCTGGTGAGGTGGGTATAACGGTACTGGGCCTTGGGAGGGTTGTATAACTGGGTACTGGGCCTGGGGAGGTGGGTATAACGGGTATTTGCCCTGTGGAGGGCGGTATAACGTGGTATTGGGGATGGGGTATAAGTGGCACAGGAGCTCTTGCGATACAGAGTATCACTGTCCCTGGTTACAAACACTTCATGTCTCCTGCAGATCAGGACACACACGAAGGTGGTGCCCTTTGTGCCACCAGACGACGAGGCGGGCTACGAGGCGGACGACGAGGCATACGACAAAGCGGGCGTCAAGTGGAACAATGAGGTGGGCTACAAGGCGGCCGATGACGCAGACGTGGTGTACGATGACCAAGGAGCATACGACAGGTGTGGCCGGATCTGCTGCTTCACCTTTTTTAGGCGGAGGAGAAGACCCCGGGAGCAGGTAGGAGAATACGAGAGGTGCGGACAGATCTGCTGCTTCACCTTTTTTAGGCGGAGAAGAAGCCAGGAGCAGGTAGCAGAGGAGCCAGGGCGTAGATACAGGGGTATTCTAGGGGCCCTGAGAAGTTGGTTTGACCGCAGGAGAGGCAGATAAGATCAGGAAGGCTGAGGGAGGGGCAGGTACTAGAGGGAGATAGGGATATTGGGCGTGAGAGGGTGAGAGAGAACAAGGAGCAGGGCCAGAGCACGGGTTTCATGCGCCCGAGGCAAAACTTAAAATTTGTGCCCCAGTTGTATAAAAAATAATAAGATAAATAAAATAATAAAATAAACAGTGGCGTAGATATCGGGGCTGCAGGGGGGTGCGACCGCACCCCAGCGCAACGCAAAATAAAAATAAAAGGGCGCCAAAATACTGGATAAAAAAAAGAATAATAATTTTAAAAAAAAGATAAATAAATAAAATAATAAGAGGAAAAAATAATAATGATTATTAATGCGCCCCTAGGACCTCTGCGCGCTAGGCGACCGCCTAATGGCCGGCCGGCCCTGCGAGGTATGCGGGAGGAAAAGGGGTGAATGGGATAGATATGCAGGGGGATGGGGGAGCAGGTGAGTTATACACAGGGGCACAAGGGCCCCATCACCCGCATCTCTATATACTGAGTGTGCCCCTGTGTATAACAACGCTGATCTGTGCTGCTCCATCTGATCTCACTGCGCAGTGATCCAGGGACCATCCGATCGCCATTTAATGGGGTCAGGAAGGAATTTTTTTCCCCCATTGCACAGCAGGGGTTATGTTTCGCCTTCCTCTGGATCACAGCAACAAACTGCACTTTGTGCATGAATTATCAGTGAGATCTTTATACACCCTGCATTGGTCTTCACCCCTTTGCTGCCGGAGGGGCCTGCAATGCATTGCTCTGCGTGTTACTATATCGCTCTGCAATGTGCTGCAGGCCCCTCCCAGCAAAGAGATTCATTATTTCAATAAAATACTCTCTTTAATCAAACCTATGTGTAGTGTCTTTTCTATCCGTTGTATCTATTGCTAACAGCTCAGTGATTCTTCCCCAGGACGCTGCACTAGTGTCACGCTGCCAAGCCCAGGTGTGAGGGAGATTTATAGGGTCACATATACACTTCTGCCAAAACACGAGTGCAAACAGGAAGCCCCTCTGATCTCATATATTTTATTACACAAAACGGTATCTAAAAAGGTAAAAATAACATACATGGGATTCTGCTACAAATATCTCTCTAATTACAAACCAATTAGCAAATCATTCAGATTAGTCGAGCGAAAAGAAAGGGTTAAGTATCTCATGTACAGTATATGCAGTGTAGGCTGTTCTGCAGCATTACATGCAGGGGACAACGTTTAGGGGATATAAGTAATGCTGATCTCAGAGCTGACCGGCTGACCTGCTCTACCGGCTGACCGGCTGACCTGCTCTTCTGGCTGACCTGCTGACCTGCTCTACTGGCTGACCGGCTGACCTGCTCTACCGGCTGACCGGCTTCTCTTCTTTCAGCTAAATGACCTGAATTGTGGCCCCTGTATCTCCCAATTAAACGTTTTATTGGCATATTCTTGTTTGACTCGTTCTATACAGACATTTTCTATATATTCATTGTGGGATTTGATAACATCTGTAAGATCTCTCAGAATATCACATTCTGTACGTTTGTGTTGAAGATTTTTCCATTCTCAATTTACTTAATATTAGTTTTTGGCATCAATTATTTATATCGAGTCCAAAATACCTTTATACAGAATGCTGTTCCATTTAGCCCACAAATGCTGCTTCATTAAAGCCCATGGGTGGCACTTTATGCATTCTCAAACTTTTAGGCAACATCCCTAATTTCCAAAAGTGGGATTAAATCTGTACATATTTAAATGGTTAATTTTCTTACTCAGACTCCTAAATCCCTCCCCAAATATATCCGTTTCACATAAAAGTGTGTGCGCTTCTCCTTCCGCCTAACTGGCACGTCGTCCTTACGGGCGCCACTCCTTGCAACTCCACGCTGCCCTCCAGTGGCAAAAGAAATAAGATACATTTACTATACTCGTCTGGCAGCTGCTCCCGTATAAGGTGGGTAACTCTGTATTAGGGGTCTTGGTAGACTATATTTTATACTTATGTCGGATAGATGAGGAATTAATATTCCTAACGGGTTATTGTGAGAGGCCTTAGATCTTATCCTATATGCACGCAGCCCTCGCCTCTCTGACCTTGAACACGTACTTCAATCTGATTTTTGAGACTTGAAACTGGATTTCCCAAAACAAACTGATTTTAAACACTGACAAGACTGTAACAATGGTATTTGGGACCAGAGCTAAATTGCTAAAGCTACCAATGACAGAGCTTCAGATAAAAACCAGCTCTAAAACCATCCTAGCCCCTGTTACTTGTTTGAAATATCTGATCATTCAACTCCCATTTAACATTTGGGTTGCACATTGATACCCTGACATCCAAATCCTATGCCAAACTAGGTGTACTTTAAAGGAACAAATCCTCCCTAAGGCCCTCATGCAGTAAGCAGCGATAAGCCACTTATCACCAGCTTATCGCCAAAAAAGCCACACTGATACACACACACACACACACAGATACAGACACACTGATACACACACACACACCGCGCCCTGATGGCAGGGGTGGAGGCGTGGGGCTCCTGCTCTCCTCTGTCTGCCGTTACCGAACCCTTCCTATTCCCCCCTCTCTTGCTTTTCCCTCCTTTGAGGCTCACACTGTCCAGATCTTCTCTCCTCTCCCTGTCCATGTGGCAGTCATCTATCGCCCACCTACCTCTACTCATCCCCCTTCTGCCTTTCTCTCTCACTTTGAATCCTGGCTCTCTTTCTTTCTCTCCTCAGACTCCCCTGTTCTTCTCCTTGGGGACTTCAATTGCCACATTGATGACCCCTCTCTCTCTTGGGCTTCCCGCTTTCTTTCTCTTACCTCTTCTTTTGGCCTTCAACAGTGGACTGCAGCCAGCACCCACAAGGATGGCCACTACTTAGACCTGGTTTTCACTAAAAACTTATCTCTCTCTGATTTCTCCATTTCCCCTTTTCCTCTCTCTGACCATCATCTCATCTCATTCTCTTTATCTCGCTTCTCCCCTTCTCCACCTCCATCTACCCCCCGGTTCTGCAGAAACCTGCGCTCTATTCACTTACCTGACTTTGAGTCCACTTTACACTCCTCCCTCTCCTCTCTCAGCTCTGCTACAGACCCTGACAACCTGGTCAGAAAGTACAACTCTGTCTTGTCCTCATCTCTTGATCTACATGCCCCGCTTTCTCTCTGCCGCCCTCGCCCTTCTAACCCTAGACCCTGGCTAAATTCCCACACGCGCATGCTGCGTTCCTCCACTCGTTCCTCTGAACGCCTCTGGAGGAAGTCTCACACTCTCGCAGACTTCCTTCACTACAAATTTATGCTATCCTGTTTCAACTCTGCCCTCTCGCAAGCTAAACAAGCCTACTTTTCTGCACTAATAACATGCACAAGTCTAACCCACGCCGACTGTTCTCTGTCTTTGATACTCTACTCAAACCACCCTCAGCTGCCTCTCCTTCCTCCATCTCCGCTCAGGACTTTGCAGACTATTTTAAGGAAAAGGTGGAATCCATACGGCAGAACATCCCCTGTTTCTTCCCCCCATCCTACACCTCTTCCTAACTCTCCTCCTGCCTTCCTTGAGTCTTTTTCCACTGTCTCAGAGGAGGATGTGTCGCTGTTGATCTCCTCTTCTCCCTCTACCACTTGCCCTCTTGACCCCATTCCCTCCCATCTCCTAAAACCTCTAGCTCCTACTATAATCCCTACGCTTACACACATTTTTAACTCCTCCCTCTGCTCTGGAACCTTTCCATCCTCCTTCAAACATGCAACAGTCATACCATTACTCAAAAACAGCAAGCTTGACCCTACCTGTCTTTCTAACTATCGACCTGTCTCCCTCCTGCCTTTTGCCTCTAAACTACTTGAACGTCTTGTATTCTCTCGCTTGCTCCATTTTCTCAACACTTATTCTCTCCTAGACCCTCTACAATCTGGCTTCCGCACTGCTCACTCCACGGAAACAACCCTCACTAAAATAACTGACGAGCTCCATGCTGCCAAAGACAGAGGTCATTACACTCTGCTCATATTACTCGACCTCTCTGCAGCATTTGACACCGTGGACCACCCTCTTCTCCTCCACATTCTCCATACTCTAGGTATTCGGAACAAAGCTCTATCCTGGATCTCATCCTACCTCTCCCATCGTACTTTTAGTGTCTCTTCTGCTAACACCTCCTCCTCCTCTATTGATCTCTCTGTGGGGGTACCCCAGGGCTCTGTCCTGGGACCTCTTCTCTTTTCTCTGTACACACTCTCTCTAGGTGACCTAATAACATCTTTTGGGTTTAATTATCACCTCTATGCCGACGACACACAAATATACTTTTCAACACCTGACCTTACACCTGCTGTACAAACCAAAGTTTCTGAATGTCTCTCTGCTATATCATCCTGGATGGCCCTCCGACGCCTTAAACTCAACATGGCTAAAACAGAGCTCCTCATACTTCCTTCCAAACCTGGCCCTAATACCTCCTTCCACATTACTGTTGGAACTACAATCATTCACCCAGTAGCCCAAGCACGCTGCCTAGGGGTCACGTTCGACTCCTCTCTCACATTCGCCCCTCACATTCAAAACATTTCTAAAACTTGTCGCTTTTTCCTCCGCAATATAACTAAGATACGCCCTTTCCTCTGTTGTTCGACTGCTAAAACTCTGACTCAGGCCCTCATTCTCTCCTGTCTTGATTACTGTAACCTCCTGCTGTCCGGCCTTCCTGCCTCTCACCTGTCTCCCCTACAATCTATCCTAAATGCTGTTGCCAGAATCACTCTACTCTTTCCTAGATCTGTCTCAGCATCTCCCCTCATGAAATCCCTCTCCTGGCTTCCGATCAAATCCCGCATCTCACACTCCATTCTTCTCCTCACTTTTAAAGCTTTACATTCTTCTGCCCCTCCTTACATCTCATCCCTAATTTCTCGGCATGCACCATCCAGACTCTTGCGTTCTTCTCAAGGATGTCTTCTTTCTACCCCCTTTGTATCTAAAGCCCTCTCCCGCCTTAAACCTTTTTCACTGACTGCCCCACATCTCTGGAATGCCCTTCCCCTCAGTACCCGACTAGCACCCTCTCTATCCACCTTTAAGACCCACCTTAAGACACACTTGCTTAAAGAAGCATATGAATAGCACTGTGGATATTCTAAACACGATACATAATGCTTGACCCCCTGCAGACGCACTTACCAGAACTCCCTCCTACTGTCTCTGTACGTTCTCCCTACCTACCAATTAGACTGTAAGCTCCTCGGGGCAGGGACTCCTCTTCCGAAATGTTACTTTTATGTCTAAAGCACTTATTCCCATGATATGTTTTTTATATTATCTGTTATTTATTTGATTACCACATGTATTACTACTGTGAAGCGCTATGTACACTAATGGCGCTATATAAATAAAGACATACAATACAATACAATACACACACACACAGATACAGACACACTGATACACACACACACACACACACACCCACCCACTAATACACACACACACACACACACACACACACACACACACACACACACACACACACACACACACTGATTCACACACACACACACACACACACA
The DNA here is from genome assembly GCF_040206685.1 of Ascaphus truei. NCBI lineage: Eukaryota > Metazoa > Chordata > Amphibia > Anura > Ascaphidae > Ascaphus > Ascaphus truei. The sequence goes on along the minus strand of NW_027456136.1, from coordinate 274,258 downwards.
CACACACTGATTCACACACACACACACACACACACCCACTGATTCACACACACACACACACACACACCCACTGATTCACACACACACAGACCCACTGATACACACACACACACACACACACTGAAACACACACACACACACTGAAACACACACACACACACTGAAACACACACACACACTGAAACACACACACACACACTGAAACACGCACACACTGAAACACGCACACACACACACACACACACACACACACACACACACTGATACACACACACACACACACACACTGACACACACACACACACACACAGATACACACACACACAGATACACACACACACACACAGATACACAAACACACAGAGATACACATACACACACACACACACATACACACAAATACACACACACACACACACACACATACACACACACACACACACACACACACACACACACACTGATACACATACACACACACACACACACACACACACACACACACACACACACACACACACACTGATACACATACACACACACACACACACACACACACACTGATACACATACACACACACACACACCCACACACACCCACTGATTCACACACACACACACACACACACACACACACAAAGCTGTGAGCGCCGGAGGGGCAAAGGTGGGAGCGCCGGGGGGCAAAGCTGTGAGCGCCGGGGGGGGGGGGCAAAGGTGGGAGCGCCGGGGGGCAAAGGTGGGAGTGCCGATGGGGCAAAGGTGGGAGCGCCGGGGGGCAAAGGTGGGAGTGCCGATGGGGCAATGGTGGGAGCGCCGGGGGGGCAATGGTGGGAGCGCCAGGGGGGCAAAGGTACAAGGTGGTACAAAGGTAGGCGCACCCCCGCTACCACCTCCTATTACCCCCCCTGGCTGGGACCCGGGACAGAAAGGGGACACTCACCGCGAACAGAGGAGCCGGGAGCGGGAAGACACTTGTGCTCTGCACAAAGCGGAAGTCCCGCCCCCGGCTTCCTCTGACCTGCCTGCAACCAATCCCCTGCGGGCCGGCCGGCATTCTAAGTCCCGCCCCCGGCATTCTCCTTCATTCAGTCTCCCCGGCAGCATTCACACACACACACACATAGAAAATACTTACCGGCCGCCGCATTCTCCTCACCGCCGCTGCCCCGCAATACCGGGACCAGGGACAAAAATCGGGACATAACCGGGACGGAGCTAAAATCGGGACAGGGCAGAAAAAAACGGGACTGTCCCGGCAAAACCGGGACGAATGGTCACCCTACTTACAGACTATTCACTTGAGTGGACCATAAAGTGTCTTATAGAGGGAACTCTAAGGTGTCTTAAGATGCATTAAGATATATTATGTATGTAAATATTTATTTATATAGCGCTTTATAAGAGAGGCAATACAGTACAGAGAATTATAGTACAATAAGTGCAACAAACAAAATCAGACAATAGGAAAGGAAATCCCTGGCCTGCAGAGCTTACAGTCTTAATGCTAGATCCATGGAACTCTGTTGTGTTTACGCTAATAACGGTACATTCCTGAAATTGGTACCTGACCCTGTGTGGTAGGCAGAGACACAGGGGCAGTGCCTGCCAATATCATAAAGAGCAGTGCACTTCCTATTTAGTAGAAGTGTGTGTCAGAGTTAAGAGTTCAGTCCAGAGTTAGAGTCTGCTGAGTCTGTCACCTGGCTGGCCCAGGGTGACAGAGAGAGCCTATATCAATTGGCCGTTGGAGAAGGGGAGCCATCAGCCTCTGAGTAGAGCTGATGCAACCTTAGTTAGGGAGGTGGACCAATTCCTCTCACCCTGTTTAGGGGGCGAGGGAAGAGCTAGCCCCACCCTGGGTGCCCTTGACCTGGGGTGGTGGCAGGGACACAGAGACCATCCTGAGGGAGAGCAGTCCTGTGTGGAGGAAGACACCCTGTACCTGATATATAGTCTTGTTGCTGCTATTCTGCTGCTGTGAATAAAGAGCTGCGGCTGCTTTTAAAGATATACAGTGTGAGACTGGAATCTCTCATCCCCGAGGGGGGGGGGGGGGGGGGACTCTCTGGAAGGATTCCACCCGTATTCCTGGGGCTCAGAGATGGAGGCGCTGCACCATTACATACATAGTTACATAATAGATGAGGTTGAAAAAAGACGTACGTCCATCAAGTTCAACCTATGCTAAATTCAGACAACAGATACTTACTTATTGATCCAGAGGAAGGCAAACAAAAAACCCCATTAAGGGGAAAAATTAATTCCTTCCTGACTCCAAGAATTGGCAATCGGATTAATCCCTGGATCAACATCCTTCCCATATATACTTATTTGGTATATCCCTGTATACCTGTCCCATCTAAAAAGATGTCCAACCTTTTTTTGAACAAATCTATTGTATCTGCCATCACAGTCTCCATGGGTAATGAGTTCCACATTTTAACTGCCCTTACTGTAAAGAACCCTTTCCTTTGTTGCTGGTGAAATTTCCTTTCCTCCAACCTTAAGGGATGGCCCCGAGTCCTTTGTACTGCCCGTGGGATGAATAGTTCTTTTGAAAGCTCCTTGTATTGTCCCTGAATATATTTGTATATAGTTATCATATCCCCTCTTAGACGCCTCTTTTCTAATGTAAATAAATCCAATATAGCTAGCCTCTCCTCATAAGTTAGAATGTCCATCCCCTTTATTAATTTGGTGGCTCTTCTCTGCACTCTCTCTAGTTCCAAAATGTCTTTTCTTAGGATTGGTGCCCAAAATTGTACTCCATATTCAAGGTGTGGTCTTACTAATGCTTTGTAAAGGGGCATAATTATGTCTACTTCCCTTCCATCAATTGCCCGTTTGATGCAAGATAAGATCTTGTTTGCCTTTGCAGCTACTGCATGACTTTGGGCACTATTGCTAAGCCTGCTGTCTACAAGCACCCCTAAATCCTTCTCCATCAAGGATTCCCCCAATATATCTCCATTTAATTTGTAAGTCGCCTTTTTATTCTTGCATCCCAAATGCATAACCTTATATTTATCTGTATTAAACCTCATTTGCCATTTACCTGCCCACGTTTCCAGTCTCTCCAAGTCCTTCTGAAGAGAAATTTCATCCTGCTCTGATAAGACGGAGGCATTCACCCCAGAAACCTGATCCTGTCATCCCCCATACCATCGCGGGAGACTCAGGCCCCCCTGTTGCCAGCAGATATGCACCACACTCAGACACGTAGCCAGACCCTAGTACAGAGGAGGGGGGCCCGATCTGCGATTGGCCCAGGGAAGGGGGGCTACATTGGGAATCGATGTTATTTTTCTTCATATTAATGGGTATCCTCAAAGCGAATGATATGCCAAAATGACGTCCATTAGCAAAACTACAATTGTTTCTTCACTTTTTCTGCTTGATCAATAGGGTGACCAGATTTCGAAAATGAAAAACCGGGACACCTTAAAAAATAATTTATTAAACAAATTACATCACGTGACACCCCCTGTTGCCATGACAACAAGACACTCTGATGCCCCTGCAGTGTTAGTGTGTATAGAGGTGGGGGCTTTGCTTGGGCCCTTCAACTCTTACAGCCAGGGCATTATTGGCCAGGAATGCCCAGTTCGGAGGGGATTACTACTTCAAAATGTATTTGATTCGTAACAACATCAAAAAACTCTAATACCAATAACTAACAACCACAGACAATGATAATCTAAACCATCAAATAAAATGTCTACGGCCCTTGTTCAAGCATGTTTGCGGTACTTACCAGATAAATCAGTGCCTGCAATCCACGACTGTATCCGCCTCTCCGAGCGTCTGAAAGCAACCCAGCGTTCCTGGTGTGTGGCTGAAGAGGTGAGGGACTCCCTCCTCTCAAACGGAAAAGAAGAGCAAAAAATAGAGTTGGAACATACCTATCATACAGGGATGAGAGAGAGAGACAGAGAATGAGAGAGAGACAGAGAATGAGAGACAGAGAATGAGAGACAGAGAATGAGAGAGAGACAGAGAATGAGAGAGAGACACAGAGAGAGATAGAGACAGAGAATGAGAGAGAGACAGAGAGAGGGACATAGGGAGAGAGAGACAAAAGTAATGTACTGTATAACCATTATACCGTACCCCCTAGTATTCGTGTAATCATTGTCCCACACCCCCTTTTACTCACGCTTTGGCAATACTGAAATGTTCTTTTGACAGAGACACACACAGAGAAACAGAGACACACAGAGAGAGACAGAGACACAGAGAGAGAGACAGAGACACAGAGAGACACACAGAGAGAGACAGAGACACACAGAGAGAGACAGAGACACAGAGAGAGAGAGAGAGACACAGAGAGAGAGAGAGAGAGAGACACGGGCCTATTTAGTAAGCGTCGATAAGGCTGCGTCTATAGTATTTCAGACGGAGGGAAGGCACACACGCTGCAATACACTTGCTGAAGCCTGAGCTTTTTTTATGGCTTTGCAGGGTATGCAGCGGGTGCGATTGAGGGCGTGGCAATAAATATTTGGAGGCGTGGCAATAACGTTCCGGCGCGGACGTCACTTCCCTACCTCACATCCCGATCCACCGGCATTTTTTCAGATGCAGCATCTGAAGCACTGTGCAGACAAGAAGAAAAATGCACACAATGCGCACCAGAGATTAAAATATAGTAAATTATTTATTAATAAAACAAGAAATAACCGAGGGGGATCCAACCCCACCTCAGTACTTTCTTCTCGTTGCTATTGCCACACTATACGTCCTGACGCCGGAAGGGAAGTTGGTACGCGACCAAGACGAGACACCGGATTTACAGTGGAACCACAACATACCACAGATTGCTGGAAGACCACACTGCGAGGGGCGCAGCCTATCGAGTTTCCCGGTCATCGTCCAAAGTCTGGAGCTGCGGAGTGACCACCGGATTACCACGGAGCCCGAGCCTGTCTCATACAATGCTTTTACCAAACGGATGTTTGTGAGTTTGCTATTTTTATCTTGTCCAGGAAATGAAATTGTTAAACCGAATTTACACATGGAGCGGGCGCTTTCTCTTCTTTTTTTTGTTTAGATATCTATCGAGGAGGTGGTTGTTTCCCTGAAGAGAGCTGCCAGGGCTCCAGAGGACGCCCGAATTGGATCCTTTTATGATTGAGTTATAACATAGCTATTAGAGCTAGGTTTCTGGACTTTTATTGTGTTTAGGCATAGTGTTTATTATTATTTTATTACAGCTACTTTTTAGTAATTGCACTGTTATTAATTCTGACCACTAATTCTCACTGCCATTATAATCTCTCTCTAGCCACAACCAAATTGCTATATCAGCTATATTATTTATTGGTTATACCAGGGGAGCACAAACTTTTGCAGCTCGCCCCCCTGCCGGTGCTCGCGCCCCCCCCCCTTACCTTGATGCGGCGTCATGTGACCTGCAGCGGCATTTGACGAGGGTGATGTCACATGACCCCGCAGCGTAATTTAACATACTGTGCTATATCTATGCACACACAGCTGTCTCTAGGCATAAAACACATCCACACCGGGGGAAGGACCAGCACAGATAACATTCCAAGAGACACTGTTTTTAAGTATACCTTTTGCTTGCTTCATTCATTGTAACATCGCCGGAAGAAGAGATCAGTATATCTCGAAAGCTCGCACAAATAAAAGCATTTCGTTAGCCACAGAACGGTATTATCTATTTATTTTTTGATTATTGAAGCTCGGCTAACACGGTACTGATACCTCTATATATATATATTGCGCTCACACACACATATAACGTTTTATCCAACTTTTTCATTTATCATTTGTAGAGAAAATGAACAATGTCGCCAGAAGTGCTATTTTTCAAAATGTAACATCTCTACTAATTAGTGTAAAATGATACTTCATATAAAGCAGGTTATGGGATCCATTATAAAATGACCTTCATGTTTCTTATCACATACCAGTATATGGATACTTTCTATTATCACAAGCTGCTAACATGTGACAGGGCTCAGAGTCTGAGCCCAGAATGTGACATACAGAACATTCTCATTCTAAATTTCAAAAAATATTGTGTTGATTTCTGACCTGACTGCCGTGGTTACAGCTCAACCACTCTGTTCTACTGTATGTCACCACTTTCTGCCACAACCAGCTGACGGTGGATCTGCAAGGAGTTCAACGCTTATTGGCATCACATCTGTTGCTTGGTTGACGTATCATTTCTCCAGCTTTTTATTGTATTGTTTTTAAATAGATTATATTTATTTAGTTGAATAGATATTTATTTAGTTTAATAGATATTTATTTAGTTTAATAGATTATATTTCTAAGTTTAATAAGTTATATTTCTTAGTTTAATAAGTTATATTTCTTAGTTTAATAAAATATATTTCTTAGTTTAATAAGTTATATTTCTTAGTTTAATAAGTTATATTTGTTAGTTTAATAAATTATATTTCTTAGTTTAATAAGTTATATTTCTTAGTTAATAGATTATATTTGTTAGCACAGTAGATTATATTTACTAGTATTTAAGTCTCCCCCTCAGTGCCCCATTAGGACCCGTGCGCATATTTCACATCTTTTCGGAGTCGCTTATTTTTTAGACCCTCGGAGCCGAAACCTAAAGGGGTCAGCTAAGAAAGTTCGGATCAAGAGGAGCCGCACAGCTTAAAGACAGAACATTTCCAAGGGAGATGGAGACAATTTGGGTAAGATCTGATTAAAGGACATCCTTTGAGGAAGGAACGGGTGACAGGGGAGTCTAAGAGGGGGGTGAGAGAGCAAGGTGGTGTGTCAGATTGGGGCAGAGCAAGAGAACGCAAAAATGATGGGGATTTGCTGCACACCAAAAAAAAACAATAAGTAGTGATACTTTTACCGGTGCCCCTTAGTCTCAGGGAAGACCGGCATTTCGTCCAATGGATACAATATGATTGATGGGAAAGGGCACACGGATTTGAATAAAAAAAGATAATTTATTGTGCCACAGACTACAATGTTTCGGCTGCTGGCCTTTCTTTGCTGGATTTAGTGGGTTTAGCCACTTTACCTGAGAAAGACCAGCAGGCCGAAATGTTGTTGTCTATGGCAGTGCAAGAGAAAACAGGTTGGGGGGGGTGGGTTCTCGCAAAGTCGCCGACCCATGGGTGAGTGTCCCCGGTGGAAACTAGTCCTGGACCCCGGGAAAGCTGTCTGTGGCCCATACAAGCTGAGTAACATGTAAAAAGGACACATGTATGTTCAGAATGAGTTAGCATGGTATTTTGAGAGGCACCATAGCAGGTCAGTGCAAGTCAGTGCAGAGCACTGCAAGGTCAGTCAATATGAGGAAGGGTCCGATGGAGGAGTTGGAGGGTCCCAGAATATCTCTTAAAGCAGGGGTGCGCAAATCAAGGGGCACGACATTTTCTTGGGAGGAGGGGCTCGGCGCTTACAGAGGCCCCTCGCTCTTCCCCACAGCATTTAAATTAAATGCCGGAGATCGCGTGCAAGGCCTCTGTAAGTTCCCTTTCCTTGTCTCCGGCGGCTTCTGGCGACAGCAATGTGGCGTCACATGATGTGGCATTGCCATAGCAACGTGATATCACATGACGTCGTTACATCAGAACGTCGGAGACAAGGTGGGGAAGGTGGAGGGGGGAGCAGGGGGAAAAGGTTGTGCAACCCTGTCTTAAAGCATTGCCTTGCATACAGATCAGAGGCCAAGAATGGATATGGATATCCGATGTGAAGCCGGAAATAAGACAGAAAAGACCGTTTCGGGGGAAGAAGGTGAGTGATGAAATAGCCGTCACTGTGTAACTCTTCCAATTACCTGCAACTTCATGCAGAGAAATAGCAACGCTTGTTTTTAACGTGCTAAGCGCCTAATGGGGAATTCAACTGCTGAGAAGTTAAGGGAGTTACTAACCCAAACTCAGCGACGTTTCTGTGTCTCTGTGATAACTCCCCCAGGACATGCCTGAAAACCAGAGGTAACTCAATGTATTTTTGATAAATAGAAACAAGACCTTCTGGGGAGGGGTATATAATGGGTACTGGGCCTGGTGAGGTGGGTATAACGAGTACTGGGCCTGGGGAGGGGCGTATAACAGGGTACTGGGCCTTGGGAAGGTTGTATAACTGGGTACTGGGCCTGGTGAGGTGGGTATAACGGGTACTGGGCCTGGTGAGGTGGGTATAACGGTACTGGGCCTTGGGAGGGTTGTATAACTGGGTACTGGGCCTGGGGAGGTGGGTATAACGGGTATTTGCCCTGTGGAGGGCGGTATAACGTGGTATTGGGGATGGGGTATAAGTGGCACAGGAGCTCTTGCGATACAGAGTATCACTGTCCCTGGTTACAAACACTTCATGTCTCCTGCAGATCAGGACACACACGAAGGTGGTGCCCTTTGTGCCACCAGACGACGAGGCGGGCTACGAGGCGGACGACGAGGCATACGACAAAGCGGGCGTCAAGTGGAACAATGAGGTGGGCTACAAGGCGGCCGATGACGCAGACGTGGTGTACGATGACCAAGGAGCATACGACAGGTGTGGCCGGATCTGCTGCTTCACCTTTTTTAGGCGGAGGAGAAGACCCCGGGAGCAGGTAGGAGAATACGAGAGGTGCGGACAGATCTGCTGCTTCACCTTTTTTAGGCGGAGAAGAAGCCAGGAGCAGGTAGCAGAGGAGCCAGGGCGTAGATACAGGGGTATTCTAGGGGCCCTGAGAAGTTGGTTTGACCGCAGGAGAGGCAGATAAGATCAGGAAGGCTGAGGGAGGGGCAGGTACTAGAGGGAGATAGGGATATTGGGCGTGAGAGGGTGAGAGAGAACAAGGAGCAGGGCCAGAGCACGGGTTTCATGCGCCCGAGGCAAAACTTAAAATTTGTGCCCCAGTTGTATAAAAAATAATAAGATAAATAAAATAATAAAATAAACAGTGGCGTAGATATCGGGGCTGCAGGGGGGTGCGACCGCACCCCAGCGCAACGCAAAATAAAAATAAAAGGGCGCCAAAATACTGGATAAAAAAAAGAATAATAATTTTAAAAAAAAGATAAATAAATAAAATAATAAGAGGAAAAAATAATAATGATTATTAATGCGCCCCTAGGACCTCTGCGCGCTAGGCGACCGCCTAATGGCCGGCCGGCCCTGCGAGGTATGCGGGAGGAAAAGGGGTGAATGGGATAGATATGCAGGGGGATGGGGGAGCAGGTGAGTTATACACAGGGGCACAAGGGCCCCATCACCCGCATCTCTATATACTGAGTGTGCCCCTGTGTATAACAACGCTGATCTGTGCTGCTCCATCTGATCTCACTGCGCAGTGATCCAGGGACCATCCGATCGCCATTTAATGGGGTCAGGAAGGAATTTTTTTCCCCCATTGCACAGCAGGGGTTATGTTTCGCCTTCCTCTGGATCACAGCAACAAACTGCACTTTGTGCATGAATTATCAGTGAGATCTTTATACACCCTGCATTGGTCTTCACCCCTTTGCTGCCGGAGGGGCCTGCAATGCATTGCTCTGCGTGTTACTATATCGCTCTGCAATGTGCTGCAGGCCCCTCCCAGCAAAGAGATTCATTATTTCAATAAAATACTCTCTTTAATCAAACCTATGTGTAGTGTCTTTTCTATCCGTTGTATCTATTGCTAACAGCTCAGTGATTCTTCCCCAGGACGCTGCACTAGTGTCACGCTGCCAAGCCCAGGTGTGAGGGAGATTTATAGGGTCACATATACACTTCTGCCAAAACACGAGTGCAAACAGGAAGCCCCTCTGATCTCATATATTTTATTACACAAAACGGTATCTAAAAAGGTAAAAATAACATACATGGGATTCTGCTACAAATATCTCTCTAATTACAAACCAATTAGCAAATCATTCAGATTAGTCGAGCGAAAAGAAAGGGTTAAGTATCTCATGTACAGTATATGCAGTGTAGGCTGTTCTGCAGCATTACATGCAGGGGACAACGTTTAGGGGATATAAGTAATGCTGATCTCAGAGCTGACCGGCTGACCTGCTCTACCGGCTGACCGGCTGACCTGCTCTTCTGGCTGACCTGCTGACCTGCTCTACTGGCTGACCGGCTGACCTGCTCTACCGGCTGACCGGCTTCTCTTCTTTCAGCTAAATGACCTGAATTGTGGCCCCTGTATCTCCCAATTAAACGTTTTATTGGCATATTCTTGTTTGACTCGTTCTATACAGACATTTTCTATATATTCATTGTGGGATTTGATAACATCTGTAAGATCTCTCAGAATATCACATTCTGTACGTTTGTGTTGAAGATTTTTCCATTCTCAATTTACTTAATATTAGTTTTTGGCATCAATTATTTATATCGAGTCCAAAATACCTTTATACAGAATGCTGTTCCATTTAGCCCACAAATGCTGCTTCATTAAAGCCCATGGGTGGCACTTTATGCATTCTCAAACTTTTAGGCAACATCCCTAATTTCCAAAAGTGGGATTAAATCTGTACATATTTAAATGGTTAATTTTCTTACTCAGACTCCTAAATCCCTCCCCAAATATATCCGTTTCACATAAAAGTGTGTGCGCTTCTCCTTCCGCCTAACTGGCACGTCGTCCTTACGGGCGCCACTCCTTGCAACTCCACGCTGCCCTCCAGTGGCAAAAGAAATAAGATACATTTACTATACTCGTCTGGCAGCTGCTCCCGTATAAGGTGGGTAACTCTGTATTAGGGGTCTTGGTAGACTATATTTTATACTTATGTCGGATAGATGAGGAATTAATATTCCTAACGGGTTATTGTGAGAGGCCTTAGATCTTATCCTATATGCACGCAGCCCTCGCCTCTCTGACCTTGAACACATACTTCAATCTGATTTTTGAGACTTGAAACTGGATTTCCCAAAACAAACTGATTTTAAACACTGACAAGACTGTAACAATGGTATTTGGGACCAGAGCTAAATTGCTAAAGCTACCAATGACAGAGCTTCAGATAAAAACCAGCTCTAAAACCATCCTAGCCCCTGTTACTTGTTTGAAATATCTGATCATTCAACTCCCATTTAACATTTGGGTTGCACATTGATACCCTGACATCCAAATCCTATGCCAAACTAGGTGTACTTTAAAGGAACAAATCCTCCCTAAGGCCCTCATGCAGTAAGCAGCGATAAGCCACTTATCACCAGCTTATCGCCAAAAAAGCCACACTGATACACACACACACACACACAGATACAGACACACTGATACACACACACACACCGCGCCCTGATGGCAGGGGTGGAGGCGTGGGGCTCCTGCTCTCCTCTGTCTGCCGTTACCGAACCCTTCCTATTCCCCCCTCTCTTGCTTTTCCCTCCTTTGAGGCTCACACTGTCCAGATCTTCTCTCCTCTCCCTGTCCATGTGGCAGTCATCTATCGCCCACCTACCTCTACTCATCCCCCTTCTGCCTTTCTCTCTCACTTTGAATCCTGGCTCTCTTTCTTTCTCTCCTCAGACTCCCCTGTTCTTCTCCTTGGGGACTTCAATTGCCACATTGATGACCCCTCTCTCTCTTGGGCTTCCCGCTTTCTTTCTCTTACCTCTTCTTTTGGCCTTCAACAGTGGACTGCAGCCAGCACCCACAAGGATGGCCACTACTTAGACCTGGTTTTCACTAAAAACTTATCTCTCTCTGATTTCTCCATTTCCCCTTTTCCTCTCTCTGACCATCATCTCATCTCATTCTCTTTATCTCGCTTCTCCCCTTCTCCACCTCCATCTACCCCCCGGTTCTGCAGAAACCTGCGCTCTATTCACTTACCTGACTTTGAGTCCACTTTACACTCCTCCCTCTCCTCTCTCAGCTCTGCTACAGACCCTGACAACCTGGTCAGAAAGTACAACTCTGTCTTGTCCTCATCTCTTGATCTACATGCCCCGCTTTCTCTCTGCCGCCCTCGCCCTTCTAACCCTAGACCCTGGCTAAATTCCCACACGCGCATGCTGCGTTCCTCCACTCGTTCCTCTGAACGCCTCTGGAGGAAGTCTCACACTCTCGCAGACTTCCTTCACTACAAATTTATGCTATCCTGTTTCAACTCTGCCCTCTCGCAAGCTAAACAAGCCTACTTTTCTGCACTAATAACATGCACAAGTCTAACCCACGCCGACTGTTCTCTGTCTTTGATACTCTACTCAAACCACCCTCAGCTGCCTCTCCTTCCTCCATCTCCGCTCAGGACTTTGCAGACTATTTTAAGGAAAAGGTGGAATCCATACGGCAGAACATCCCCTGTTTCTTCCCCCCATCCTACACCTCTTCCTAACTCTCCTCCTGCCTTCCTTGAGTCTTTTTCCACTGTCTCAGAGGAGGATGTGTCGCTGTTGATCTCCTCTTCTCCCTCTACCACTTGCCCTCTTGACCCCATTCCCTCCCATCTCCTAAAACCTCTAGCTCCTACTATAATCCCTACGCTTACACACATTTTTAACTCCTCCCTCTGCTCTGGAACCTTTCCATCCTCCTTCAAACATGCAACAGTCATACCATTACTCAAAAACAGCAAGCTTGACCCTACCTGTCTTTCTAACTATCGACCTGTCTCCCTCCTGCCTTTTGCCTCTAAACTACTTGAACGTCTTGTATTCTCTCGCTTGCTCCATTTTCTCAACACTTATTCTCTCCTAGACCCTCTACAATCTGGCTTCCGCACTGCTCACTCCACGGAAACAACCCTCACTAAAATAACTGACGAGCTCCATGCTGCCAAAGACAGAGGTCATTACACTCTGCTCATATTACTCGACCTCTCTGCAGCATTTGACACCGTGGACCACCCTCTTCTCCTCCACATTCTCCATACTCTAGGTATTCGGAACAAAGCTCTATCCTGGATCTCATCCTACCTCTCCCATCGTACTTTTAGTGTCTCTTCTGCTAACACCTCCTCCTCCTCTATTGATCTCTCTGTGGGGGTACCCCAGGGCTCTGTCCTGGGACCTCTTCTCTTTTCTCTGTACACACTCTCTCTAGGTGACCTAATAACATCTTTTGGGTTTAATTATCACCTCTATGCCGACGACACACAAATATACTTTTCAACACCTGACCTTACACCTGCTGTACAAACCAAAGTTTCTGAATGTCTCTCTGCTATATCATCCTGGATGGCCCTCCGACGCCTTAAACTCAACATGGCTAAAACAGAGCTCCTCATACTTCCTTCCAAACCTGGCCCTAATACCTCCTTCCACATTACTGTTGGAACTACAATCATTCACCCAGTAGCCCAAGCACGCTGCCTAGGGGTCACGTTCGACTCCTCTCTCACATTCGCCCCTCACATTCAAAACATTTCTAAAACTTGTCGCTTTTTCCTCCGCAATATAACTAAGATACGCCCTTTCCTCTGTTGTTCGACTGCTAAAACTCTGACTCAGGCCCTCATTCTCTCCTGTCTTGATTACTGTAACCTCCTGCTGTCCGGCCTTCCTGCCTCTCACCTGTCTCCCCTACAATCTATCCTAAATGCTGTTGCCAGAATCACTCTACTCTTTCCTAGATCTGTCTCAGCATCTCCCCTCATGAAATCCCTCTCCTGGCTTCCGATCAAATCCCGCATCTCACACTCCATTCTTCTCCTCACTTTTAAAGCTTTACATTCTTCTGCCCCTCCTTACATCTCATCCCTAATTTCTCGGCATGCACCATCCAGACTCTTGCGTTCTTCTCAAGGATGTCTTCTTTCTACCCCCTTTGTATCTAAAGCCCTCTCCCGCCTTAAACCTTTTTCACTGACTGCCCCACATCTCTGGAATGCCCTTCCCCTCAGTACCCGACTAGCACCCTCTCTATCCACCTTTAAGACCCACCTTAAGACACACTTGCTTAAAGAAGCATATGAATAGCACTGTGGATATTCTAAACACGATACATAATGCTTGACCCCCTGCAGACGCACTTACCAGAACTCCCTCCTACTGTCTCTGTACGTTCTCCCTACCTACCAATTAGACTGTAAGCTCCTCGGGGCAGGGACTCCTCTTCCGAAATGTTACTTTTATGTCTAAAGCACTTATTCCCATGATATGTTTTTTATATTATCTGTTATTTATTTGATTACCACATGTATTACTACTGTGAAGCGCTATGTACACTAATGGCGCTATATAAATAAAGACATACAATACAATACAATACACACACACACAGATACAGACACACTGATACACACACACACACACACACACCCACCCACTAATACACACACACACACACACACACACACACACACACACACACACACACACACACACACACACACTGATTCACACACACACACACACACACACACACTGATTCACACACACACACACACACACACCCACTGATTCACACACACACACACACACACACACCCACTGATTCACACACACACAGACCCACTGATACACACACACACACACACACACTGAAACACACACACACACACTGAAACACACACACACACACTGAAACACACACACACACTGAAACACACACACACACACTGAAACACGCACACACTGAAACACGCACACACACACACACACACACACACACACACACACACACACACACACACACACACTGATACACACACACACACACACACACTGACACACACACACACACACACAGATACACACACACACAGATACACACACACACACACAGATACACAAACACACAGAGATACACATACACACACACACACACATACACACAAATACACACACACACACACACACACATACACACACACACACACACACACACACACACACACTGATACACATACACACACACACACACACACACACACACACACACACACACACTGATACACATACACACACACACACACACACACACACACACTGATACACATACACACACACACACACCCACACACACCCACTGATTCACACACACACACACACACACACACACACACAAAGCTGTGAGCGCCGGAGGGGCAAAGGTGGGAGCGCCGGGGGGCAAAGCTGTGAGCGCCGGGGGGGGGGGGGCAAAGGTGGGAGCGCCGGGGGGCAAAGGTGGGAGTGCCGATGGGGCAAAGGTGGGAGCGCCGGGGGGCAAAGGTGGGAGTGCCGATGGGGCAATGGTGGGAGCGCCGGGGGGGCAATGGTGGGAGCGCCAGGGGGGCAAAGGTACAAGGTGGTACAAAGGTAGGCGCACCCCCGCTACCACCTCCTATTACCCCCCCTGGCTGGGACCCGGGACAGAAAGGGGACACTCACCGCGAACAGAGGAGCCGGGAGCGGGAAGACACTTGTGCTCTGCACAAAGCGGAAGTCCCGCCCCCGGCTTCCTCTGACCTGCCTGCAACCAATCCCCTGCGGGCCGGCCGGCATTCTAAGTCCCGCCCCCGGCATTCTCCTTCATTCAGTCTCCCCGGCAGCATTCACACACACACACACATAGAAAATACTTACCGGCCGCCGCATTCTCCTCACCGCCGCTGCCCCGCAATACCGGGACCAGGGACAAAAATCGGGACATAACCGGGACGGAGCTAAAATCGGGACAGGGCAGAAAAAAACGGGACTGTCCCGGCAAAACCGGGACGAATGGTCACCCTACTTACAGACTATTCACTTGAGTGGACCATAAAGTGTCTTATAGAGGGAACTCTAAGGTGTCTTAAGATGCATTAAGATATATTATGTATGTAAATATTTATTTATATAGCGCTTTATAAGAGAGGCAATACAGTACAGAGAATTATAGTACAATAAGTGCAACAAACAAAATCAGACAATAGGAAAGGAAATCCCTGGCCTGCAGAGCTTACAGTCTTAATGCTAGATCCATGGAACTCTGTTGTGTTTACGCTAATAACGGTACATTCCTGAAATTGGTACCTGACCCTGTGTGGTAGGCAGAGACACAGGGGCAGTGCCTGCCAATATCATAAAGAGCAGTGCACTTCCTATTTAGTAGAAGTGTGTGTCAGAGTTAAGAGTTCAGTCCAGAGTTAGAGTCTGCTGAGTCTGTCACCTGGCTGGCCCAGGGTGACAGAGAGAGCCTATATCAATTGGCCGTTGGAGAAGGGGAGCCATCAGCCTCTGAGTAGAGCTGATGCAACCTTAGTTAGGGAGGTGGACCAATTCCTCTCACCCTGTTTAGGGGGCGAGGGAAGAGCTAGCCCCACCCTGGGTGCCCTTGACCTGGGGTGGTGGCAGGGACACAGAGACCATCCTGAGGGAGAGCAGTCCTGTGTGGAGGAAGACACCCTGTACCTGATATATAGTCTTGTTGCTGCTATTCTGCTGCTGTGAATAAAGAGCTGCGGCTGCTTTTAAAGATATACAGTGTGAGACTGGAATCTCTCATCCCCGAGGGGGGGGGGGGCTCTCTGGAAGGATTCCACCCGTATTCCTGGGGCTCAGAGATGGAGGCGCTGCACCATTACATACATAGTTACATAATAGATGAGGTTGAAAAAAGACGTACGTCCATCAAGTTCAACCTATGCTAAATTCAGACAACAGATACTTACTTATTGATCCAGAGGAAGGCAAACAAAAAACCCCATTAAGGGGAAAAATTAATTCCTTCCTGACTCCAAGAATTGGCAATCGGATTAATCCCTGGATCAACATCCTTCCCATATATACTTATTTGGTATATCCCTGTATACCTGTCCCATCTAAAAAGATGTCCAACCTTTTTTTGAACAAATCTATTGTATCTGCCATCACAGTCTCCATGGGTAATGAGTTCCACATTTTAACTGCCCTTACTGTAAAGAACCCTTTCCTTTGTTGCTGGTGAAATTTCCTTTCCTCCAACCTTAAGGGATGGCCCCGAGTCCTTTGTACTGCCCGTGGGATGAATAGTTCTTTTGAAAGCTCCTTGTATTGTCCCTGAATATATTTGTATATAGTTATCATATCCCCTCTTAGACGCCTCTTTTCTAATGTAAATAAATCCAATATAGCTAGCCTCTCCTCATAAGTTAGAATGTCCATCCCCTTTATTAATTTGGTGGCTCTTCTCTGCACTCTCTCTAGTTCCAAAATGTCTTTTCTTAGGATTGGTGCCCAAAATTGTACTCCATATTCAAGGTGTGGTCTTACTAATGCTTTGTAAAGGGGCATAATTATGTCTACTTCCCTTCCATCAATTGCCCGTTTGATGCAAGATAAGATCTTGTTTGCCTTTGCAGCTACTGCATGACATTGGGCACTATTGCTAAGCCTGCTGTCTACAAGCACCCCTAAATCCTTCTCCATCAAGGATTCCCCCAATATATCTCCATTTAATTTGTAAGTCGCCTTTTTATTCTTGCATCCCAAATGCATAACCTTATATTTATCTGTATTAAACCTCATTTGCCATTTACCTGCCCACGTTTCCAGTCTCTCCAAGTCCTTCTGAAGAGAAATTTCATCCTGCTCTGATAAGACGGAGGCATTCACCCCAGAAACCTGATCCTGTCATCCCCCATACCATCGCGGGAGACTCAGGCCCCCCTGTTGCCAGCAGGTATGCACCACACTCAGACACGTAGCCAGACCCTAGTACAGAGGAGGGGGGCCCGATCTGCGATTGGCCCAGGGAAGGGGGGCTACATTGGGAATCGATGTTATTTTTCTTCATATTAATGGGTATCCTCAAAGCGAATGATATGCCAAAATGACGTCCATTAGCAAAACTACAATTGTTTCTTCACTTTTTCTGCTTGATCAATAGGGTGACCAGATTTCGAAAATGAAAAACCGGGACACCTTAAAAAATAATTTATTAAACAAATTACATCACGTGACACCCCCTGTTGCCATGACAACAAGACACTCTGATGCCCCTGCAGTGTTAGTGTGTATAGAGGTGGGGGCTTTGCTTGGGCCCTTCAACTCTTACAGCCAGGGCATTATTGGCCAGGAATGCCCAGTTCGGAGGGGATTACTACTTCAAAATGTATTTGATTCGTAACAACATCAAAAAACTCTAATACCAATAACTAACAACCACAGACAATGATAATCTAAACCATCAAATAAAATGTCTACGGCCCTTGTTCAAGCATGTTTGCGGTACTTACCAGATAAATCAGTGCCTGCAATCCACGACTGTATCCGCCTCTCCGAGCGTCTGAAAGCAACCCAGCGTTCCTGGTGTGTGGCTGAAGAGGTGAGGGACTCCCTCCTCTCAAACGGAAAAGAAGAGCAAAAAATAGAGTTGGAACATACCTATCATACAGGGATGAGAGAGAGAGACAGAGAATGAGAGAGAGACAGAGAATGAGAGACAGAGAATGAGAGACAGAGAATGAGAGAGAGACAGAGAATGAGAGAGAGACACAGAGAGAGAGAGAGAGACAGAGAATGAGAGAGAGACAGAGAGAGGGACATAGGGAGAGAGAGACAAAAGTAATGTACTGTATAACCATTATACCGTACCCCCTAGTATTCGTGTAATCATTGTCCCACACCCCCTTTTACTCACGCTTTGGCAATACTGAAATGTTCTTTTGACAGAGACACACAGAGAGAAACAGAGACACACAGAGAGAGACAGAGACACAGAGAGAGAGACAGAGACACAGAGAGAGAGACAGAGACACAGAGAGACACACAGAGAGAGACAGAGACACACAGAGAGAGACAGAGACACAGAGAGAGAGAGAGAGACACAGAGAGAGAGAGAGAGACACGGGCCTATTTAGTAAGCGTCGATAAGGCTGCGTCTATAGTATTTCAGACGGAGGGAAGGCACACACGCTGCAATACACTTGCTGAAGCCTGAGCTTTTTTATGGCTTTGCAGGGTATGCAGCGGGTGCGATTGGGGGCGTGGCAATAAATATTTGGAGGCGTGGCAATAACGTTCCGGCGCGGACGTCACTTTCCTACCTCACATCCCGATCCACCGGCATTTTTTCAGATGCAGCATCTGAAGCACTGTGCAGACAAGAAGAAAAATGCACACAATGCGCACCAGAGATTAAAATATAGTAAATTATTTATTAATAAAACAAGAAATAACCGAGGAGGATCCAACCCCACCTCAGTACTTTCTTCTCGTTGCTATTGCCACACTATACGTCCTGACGCCGGAAGGGAAGTTGGTACGCGACCAAGACGAGACACCGGATTTACAGTGGAACCACAACATACCACAGATTGCTGGAGGACCACACTGCGAGGGGCGCAGCCTATCGAGTTTCCCGGTCATCGTCCAAAGTCTGGAGCTGCGGAGTGACCACCGGATTACCACGGAGCCCGAGCCTGTCTCACACAATGCTTTTACCAAACGGATGTTTGTGAGTTTGCTATTTTTATCTTGTCCAGGAAATGAAATTGTTAAACCGAATTTACACATGGAGCGGGCGCTTTCTCTTCTTTTTTTTGTTTAGATATCTATCGAGGAGGTGGTTGTTTCCCTGAAGAGAGCTGCCAGGGCTCCAGAGGACGCCCGAATTGGATCCTTTTATGATTGAGTTATAACATAGCTATTAGAGCTAGGTTTCTGGACTTTTATTGTGTTTAGGCATAGTGTTTATTATTATTTTATTACAGCTACTTTTTAGTAATTGCACTGTTATTAATTCTGACCACTAATTCTCACTGCCATTATAATCTCTCTCTAGCCACAACCAAATTGCTATATCAGCTATATTATTTATTGGTTATACCAGGGGAGCACAAACTTTTGCAGCTCGCCCCCCTGCCGGTGCTCGCGCCCCCCCCCCCTTACCTTGATGCGGCGTCATGTGACCTGCAGCGGCATTTGACGAGGGTGACGTCACATGACCCCGCAGCGTAATTTAACATACTGTGCTATATCTATGCACACACAGCTGTCTCTAGGCATAAAACACATCCACACCGGGGGAAGGACCAGCACAGATAACATTCCAAGAGACACTGTTTTTAAGTATACCTTTTGCTTGCTTCATTCATTGTAACATCGCCGGAAGAAGAGATCAGTGTATCTCGAAAGCTCGCACAAATAAAAGCATTTCGTTAGCCACAGAACGGTATTATCTATTTATTTTTTGATTATTGAAGCTCGGCTAACACGGTACTGATACCTCTATATATATATATTGCGCGCGCACACACACATATAACGTTTTATCCAACTTTTTCATTTATCATTTGTAGAGAAAATGAACAATGTCGCCAGAAGTGCTATTTTTCAAAATGTAACATCTCTACTAATTAGTGTAAAATGATACTTCATATAAAGCAGGTTATGGGACCCATTATAAAATGACCTTCATGTTTCTTATCACATACCAGTATATGGATACTTTCTATTATCACAAGCTGCTAACATGTGACAGGGCTCAGAGTCTGAGCCCAGAATGTGACATACAGAACATTCTCATTCTAAATTTCAAAAAATATTGTGTTGATTTCTGACCTGACTGCCGTGGTTACAGCTCAACCACTCTGTTCTACTGTATGTCACCACTTTCTGCCACAACCAGCTGACGGTGGATCTGCAAGGAGTTCAACGCTTATTGGCATCACATCTGTTGCTTGGTTGACGTATCATTTCTCCAGCTTTTTATTGTATTGTTTCTAAATAGATTATATTTATTTAGTTGAATAGATATTTATTTAGTTTAATAGATATTTATTTAGTTTAATAGATTATATTTCTAAGTTTAATAAGTTATATTTCTTAGTTTAATAAGTTATATTTCTTAGTTTAATAAAATATATTTCTTAGTTTAATAAGTTATATTTCTTAGTTTAATAAGTTATATTTGTTAGTTTAATAAATTATATTTCTTAGTTTAATAAGTTATATTTCTTAGTTAATAGATTATATTTGTTAGCACAGTAGATTATATTTACTAGTATTTAAGTCTCCCCCTCAGTGCCCCATTAGGACCCGTGCGCATATTTCACATCTTTTCGGAGTCGCTTATTTTTTAGACCCTCGGAGCCGAAACCTAAAGGGGTCAGCTAAGAAAGTTCGGATCAAGAGGAGCCGCACAGCTTAAAGACAGAACATTTCCAAGGGAGATGGAGACAATTTGGGTAAGATCTGATTAAAGGACATCCTTTGAGGAAGGAAAGGGTGACAGGGGAGTCTAAGAGGGGGGTGAGAGAGCAAGGTGGTGTGTCAGATTGGGGCAGAGCAAGAGAACGCAAAAATGATGGGGATTTGCTGCACACCAAAAAAAAACAATAAGTAGTGATACTTTTACCGGTGCCCCTTAGTCTCAGGGAAGACCGGCATTTCGTCCAATGGATACAATATGATTGATGGGAAAGGGCACACGGATTTGAATAAAAAAAGATAATTTATTGTGCCACAGACTACAATGTTTCGGCTGCTGGCCTTTCTTTGCTGGATTTAGTGGGTTTAGCCACTTTACCTGAGAAAGACCAGCAGGCCGAAATGTTGTTGTCTATGGCAGTGCAAGAGAAAACAGGTTGGGGGGGGTGGGTTCTCGCAAAGTCGCCGACCCATGGGTGAGTGTCCCCGGTGGAAACTAGTCCTGGACCCCGGGAAAGCTGTCTGTGGCCCATACAAGCTGAGTAACATGTAAAAAGGACACATGTATGTTCAGAATGAGTTAGCATGGTATTTTGAGAGGCACCATAGCAGGTCAGTGCAAGTCAGTGCAGAGCACTGCAAGGTCAGTCAATATGAGGAAGGGTCCGATGGAGGAGTTGGAGGGTCCCAGAATATCTCTTAAAGCAGGGGTGCGCAAATCAAGGGGCACGACATTTTCTTGGGAGGAGGGGCTCGGCGCTTACAGAGGCCCCTCGCTCTTCCCCACAGCATTTAAATTAAATGCCGGAGATCGCGTGCAAGGCCTCTGTAAGTTCCCTTTCCTTGTCTCCGGCGGCTTCTGGCGACAGCAATGTGGCGTCACATGATGTGGCATTGCCATAGCAACGTGATATCACATGACGTCGTTACATCAGAACGTCGGAGACAAGGTGGGGAAGGTGGAGGGGGGAGCAGGGGGAAAAGGTTGTGCAACCCTGTCTTAAAGCATTGCCTTGCATACAGATCAGAGGCCAAGAATGGATATGGATATCCGATGTGAAGCCGGAAATAAGACAGAAAAGACCGTTTCGGGGGAAGAAGGTGAGTGATGAAATAGCCGTCACTGTGTAACTCTTCCAATTACCTGCAACTTCATGCAGAGAAATAGCAACGCTTGTTTTTAACGTGCTAAGCGCCTAATGGGGAATTCAACTGCTGAGAAGTTAAGGGAGTTACTAACCCAAACTCAGCGACGTTTCTGTGTCTCTGTGATAACTCCCCCAGGACATGCCTGAAAACCAGAGGTAACTCAATGTATTTTTGATAAATAGAAACATGACCTTCTGGGGAGGGGTATATAATGGGTACTGGGCCTGGTGAGGTGGGTATAACGAGTACTGGGCCTGGGGAGGGGCGTATAACAGGGTACTGGGCCTTGGGAAGGTTGTATAACTGGGTACTGGGCCTGGGGAGGTGGGTATAACGGGTATTTGCCCTGTGGAGGGCGGTATAACGTGGTATTGGGGATGGGGTATAAGTGGCACAGGAGCTCTTGCGATACAGAGTATCACTGTCCCTGGTTACAAACACTTCATGTCTCCTGCAGATCAGGACACACACGAAGGTGGTGCCCTTTGTGCCACCAGACGACGAGGCGGGCTACGAGGCGGACGACGAGGCATACGACAAAGCGGGCGTCAAGTGGAACAATGAGGTGGGCTACAAGGCGGCCGATGACGCAGACGTGGTGTACGATGACCAAGGAGCATACGACAGGTGTGGCCGGATCTGCTGCTTCACCTTTTTTAGGCGGAGGAGAAGACCCTGGGAGCAGGTAGGAGAATACGAGAGGTGCGGACAGATCTGCTGCTTCACCTTTTTTAGGCGGAGAAGAAGCCAGGTGCAGGTAGCAGAGGAGCCAGGGCGTAGATACAGGGGTATTCTAGGGGCCCTGAGAAGTTGGTTTGACCGCAGGAGAGGCAGATAAGATCAGGAAGGCTGAGGGAGGGGCAGGTACTAGAGGGAGATAGGGATATTGGGCGTGAGAGGGTGAGAGAGAACAAGGAGCAGGGCCAGAGCACGGGTTTCATGCGCCCGAGGCAAAACTTAAAATTTGTGCCCCAGTTGTATAAAAAATAATAAGATAAATAAAATAATAAAATAAACAGTGGCGTAGATATCGGGGCTGCAGGGGGGTGCGACCGCACCCCAGCGCAACGCAAAATAAAAATAAAAGGGCGCCAAAATACTGGATAAAAAAAAGAATAATAATTTTAAAAAAAAGATAAATAAATAAAATAATAAGAGGAAAAAATAATAATGATTATTAATGCGCCCCTAGGACCTCTGCGCGCTAGGCGACCGCCTAATGGCCGGCCGGCCCTGCGAGGTATGCGGGAGGAAAAGGGGTGAATGGGATAGATATGCAGGGGGATGGGGGAGCAGGTGAGTTATACACAGGGGCACAAGGGCCCCATCACCCGCATCTCTATATACTGAGTGTGCCCCTGTGTATAACAACGCTGATCTGTGCTGCTCCATCTGATCTCACTGCGCAGTGATCCAGGGACCATCCGATCGCCATTTAATGGGGTCAGGAAGGAATTTTTTTCCCCCATTGCACAGCAGGGGTTATGTTTCGCCTTCCTCTGGATCACAGCAACAAACTGCACTTTGTGCATGAATTATCAGTGAGATCTTTATACACCCTGCATTGGTCTTCACCCCTTTGCTGCCGGAGGGGCCTGCAATGCATTGCTCTGCGTGTTACTATATCGCTCTGCAATGTGCTGCAGGCCCCTCCCAGCAAAGAGATTCATTATTTCAATAAAATACTCTCTTTAATCAAACCTATGTGTAGTGTCTTTTCTATCCGTTGTATCTATTGCTAACAGCTCAGTGATTCTTCCCCAGGACGCTGCACTAGTGTCACGCTGCCAAGCCCAGGTGTGAGGGAGATTTATAGGGTCACATATACACTTCTGCCAAAACACGAGTGCAAACAGGAAGCCCCTCTGATCTCATATATTTTATTACACAAAACGGTATCTAAAAAGGTAAAAATAACATACTGCACCGACACACTTTATTCGAGCAAATACCCGGTATGTACCTGGCAGATACCTGGAATGCGCCGCTCCTCACCTCTGACAAGCCCCGTTGCATTTGCCTTCCCAGCCTGGGTTCATGCCTGGCTGATGGGCGGCTGATCTGTTAAATGATAATGATTAGGATTTAATAGGCTGCAATGCTTCGCGTGTCTACCAGATGGCATAAATTCATGAATTGTAATGCAGTTTATATATATATACTGTGCAGTATTGCAGCCAGCGGGAATAAAATGCTTCAATCCCTGCCTGGAAAATACCTCAATGCACTCGGGCAGAAAACAGTCACAAACCTCAATACACCCGGGTATACCCGAATTCGTGGGACTAGCCAAGCTCGAATAAAGTGTGTCGCCAGTGTACATGGGATTCTGCTACAAATATCTCTCTAATTACAAACCAATTAGCAAATCATTCAGATTAGTCGAGCGAAAAGAAAGGGTTAAGTATCTCATGTACAGTATATGCAGTGTAGGCTGTTCTGCAGCATTACATGCAGGGGACAACGTTTAGGGGATATAAGTAATGCTGATCTCAGAGCTGACCGGCTGACCTGCTCTACCGGCTGACCGGCTGACCTGCTCTTCTGGCTGACCTGCTGACCTGCTCTACTGGCTGACCGGCTGACCTGCTCTACCGGCTGACCGGCTTCTCTTCTTTCAGCTAAATGACCTGAATTGTGGCCCCTGTATCTCCCAATTAAACGTTTTATTGGCATATTCTTGTTTGACTCGTTCTATACAGACATTTTCTATATATTCATTGTGGGATTTGATAACATCTGTAAGATCTCTCAGAATATCACATTCTGTACGTTTGTGTTGAAGATTTTTCCATTCTCAATTTACTTAATATTAGTTTTTGGCATCAATTATTTATATCGAGTCCAAAATACCTTTATACAGAATGCTGTTCCATTTAGCCCACAAATGCTGCTTCATTAAAGCCCATGGGTGGCACTTTATGCATTCTCAAACTTTTAGGCAACATCCCTAATTTCCAAAAGTGGGATTAAATCTGTACATATTTAAATGGTTAATTTTCTTACTCAGACTCCTAAATCCCTCCCCAAATATATCCGTTTCACATAAAAGTGTGTGCGCTTCTCCTTCCGCCTAACTGGCACGTCGTCCTTACGGGCGCCACTCCTTGCAACTCCACGCTGCCCTCCAGTGGCAAAAGAAATAAGATACATTTACTATACTCGTCTGGCAGCTGCTCCCGTATAAGGTGGGTAACTCTGTATTAGGGGTCTTGGTAGACTATATTTTATACTTATGTCGGATAGATGAGGAATTAATATTCCTAACGGGTTATTGTGAGAGGCCTTAGATCTTATCCTATATGCACGCAGCCCTCGCCTCTCTGACCTTGAACACGTACTTCAATCTGATTTTTGAGACTTGAAACTGGATTTCCCAAAACAAACTGATTTTAAACACTGACAAGACTGTAACAATGGTATTTGGGACCAGAGCTAAATTGCTAAAGCTACCAATGACAGAGCTTCAGATAAAAACCAGCTCTAAAACCATCCTAGCCCCTGTTACTTGTTTGAAATATCTGATCATTCAACTCCCATTTAACATTTGGGTTGCACATTGATACCCTGACATCCAAATCCTATGCCAAACTAGGTGTACTTTAAAGGAACAAATCCTCCCTAAGGCCCTCATGCAGTAAGCAGCGATAAGCCACTTATCACCAGCTTATCGCCAAAAAAGCCACACTGATACACACACACACACACAGATACAGACACACTGATACACACACACACACCGCGCCCTGATGGCAGGGGTGGAGGCGTGGGGCTCCTGCTCTCCTCTGTCTGCCGTTACCGAACCCTTCCTATTCCCCCCTCTCTTGCTTTTCCCTCCTTTGAGGCTCACACTGTCCAGATCTTCTCTCCTCTCCCTGTTCATGTGGCGGTCATCTATCGCCCACCTACCTCTACTCATCCCCCTTCTGCCTTTCTCTCTCACTTTGAATCCTGGCTCTCTTTCTTTCTCTCCTCAGACTCCCCTGTTCTTCTCCTTGGGGACTTCAATTGCCACATTGATGACCCCTCTCTCTCTTGGGCTTCCCGCTTTCTTTCTCTTACCTCTTCTTTTGGCCTTCAACAGTGGACTGCAGCCAGCACCCACAAGGATGGCCACTACTTAGACCTGGTTTTCACTAAAAACTTATCTCTCTCTGATTTCTCCATTTCCCCTTTTCCTCTCTCTGACCATCATCTCATCTCATTCTCTTTATCTCGCTTCTCCCCTTCTCCACCTCCATCTACCCCCCGGTTCTGCAGAAACCTGCGCTCTATTCACTTACCTGACTTTGAGTCCACTTTACACTCCTCCCTCTCCTCTCTCAGCTCTGCTACAGACCCTGACAACCTGGTCAGAAAGTACAACTCTGTCTTGTCCTCATCTCTTGATCTACATGCCCCGCTTTCTCTCTGCCGCCCTCGCCCTTCTAACCCTAGACCCTGGCTAAATTCCCACACGCGCATGCTGCGTTCCTCCACTCGTTCCTCTGAACGCCTCTGGAGGAAGTCTCACACTCTCGCAGACTTCCTTCACTACAAATTTATGCTATCCTGTTTCAACTCTGCCCTCTCGCAAGCTAAACAAGCCTACTTTTCTGCACTAATAACATGCACAAGTCTAACCCACGCCGACTGTTCTCTGTCTTTGATACTCTACTCAAACCACCCTCAGCTGCCTCTCCTTCCTCCATCTCCGCTCAGGACTTTGCAGACTATTTTAAGGAAAAGGTGGAATCCATACGGCAGAACATCCCCTGTTTCTTCCCCCCATCCTACACCTCTTCCTAACTCTCCTCCTGCCTTCCTTGAGTCTTTTTCCACTGTCTCAGAGGAGGATGTGTCGCTGTTGATCTCCTCTTCTCCCTCTACCACTTGCCCTCTTGACCCCATTCCCTCCCATCTCCTAAAACCTCTAGCTCCTACTATAATCCCTACGCTTACACACATTTTTAACTCCTCCCTCTGCTCTGGAACCTTTCCATCCTCCTTCAAACATGCAACAGTCATACCATTACTCAAAAACAGCAAGCTTGACCCTACCTGTCTTTCTAACTATCGACCTGTCTCCCTCCTGCCTTTTGCCTCTAAACTACTTGAACGTCTTGTATTCTCTCGCTTGCTCCATTTTCTCAACACTTATTCTCTCCTAGACCCTCTACAATCTGGCTTCCGCACTGCTCACTCCACGGAAACAACCCTCACTAAAATAACTGACGAGCTCCATGCTGCCAAAGACAGAGGTCATTACACTCTGCTCATATTACTCGACCTCTCTGCAGCATTTGACACCGTGGACCACCCTCTTCTCCTCCACATTCTCCATACTCTAGGTATTCGGAACAAAGCTCTATCCTGGATCTCATCCTACCTCTCCCATCGTACTTTTAGTGTCTCTTCTGCTAACACCTCCTCCTCCTCTATTGATCTCTCTGTGGGGGTACCCCAGGGCTCTGTCCTGGGACCTCTTCTCTTTTCTCTGTACACACTCTCTCTAGGTGACCTAATAACATCTTTTGGGTTTAATTATCACCTCTATGCCGACGACACACAAATATACTTTTCAACACCTGACCTTACACCTGCTGTACAAACCAAAGTTTCTGAATGTCTCTCTGCTATATCATCCTGGATGGCCCTCCGACGCCTTAAACTCAACATGGCTAAAACAGAGCTCCTCATACTTCCTCCCAAACCTGGCCCTAATACCTCCTTCCACATTACTGTTGGAACTACAATCATTCACCCAGTAGCCCAAGCACGCTGCCTAGGGGTCACGTTCGACTCCTCTCTCACATTCGCCCCTCACATTCAAAACATTTCTAAAACTTGTCGCTTTTTCCTCCGCAATATAACTAAGATACGCCCTTTCCTCTGTTGTTCGACTGCTAAAACTCTGACTCAGGCCCTCATTCTCTCCTGTCTTGATTACTGTAACCTCCTGCTGTCCGGCCTTCCTGCCTCTCACCTGTCTCCCCTACAATCTATCCTAAATGCTGTTGCCAGAATCACTCTACTCTTTCCTAGATCTGTCTCAGCATCTCCCCTCATGAAATCCCTCTCCTGGCTTCCGATCAAATCCCGCATCTCACACTCCATTCTTCTCCTCACTTTTAAAGCTTTACATTCTTCTGCCCCTCCTTACATCTCATCCCTAATTTCTCGGTATGCACCATCCAGACTCTTGCGTTCTTCTCAAGGATGTCTTCTTTCTACCCCCTTTGTATCTAAAGCCCTCTCCCGCCTTAAACCTTTTTCACTGACTGCCCCACATCTCTGGAATGCCCTTCCCCTCAGTACCCGACTAGCACCCTCTCTATCCACCTTTAAGACCCACCTTAAGACACACTTGCTTAAAGAAGCATATGAATAGCACTGTGGATATTCTAAACACGATACATAATGCTTGACCCCCTGCAGACGCACTTACCAGAACTCCCTCCTACTGTCTCTGTACGTTCTCCCTACCTACCAATTAGACTGTAAGCTCCTCGGGGCAGGGACTCCTCTTCCGAAATGTTACTTTTATGTCTAAAGCACTTATTCCCATGATATGTTTTTTATATTATCTGTTATTTATTTGATTACCACATGTATTACTACTGTGAAGCGCTATGTACACTAATGGCGCTATATAAATAAAGACATACAATACAATACAATACACACACACACAGATACAGACACACTGATACACACACACACACACACACCCACCCACTAATACACACACACACACACACACACACACACACACACACACACACACACTGATTCACACACACACACACACACACACACACCCACTGATTCACACACACACACCCACACCCACTGATTCACACACACACAGACCCACTGATACACACACACACACACACACACTGAAACACACACACACACTGAAACACACACACACACTGAAACACACACACACACTGAAACACACACACACACACACACACACACACACACACACACACACACACACACACACACACACACACACTGACACACACACACACACACACACACACACTGACACACACACACACACACAGATACACACAGATACACACACACACAGATACACACACACACACAGATACACAAACACACAGAGATAAACATACACACACACACACATACACACAAATACACACACACAGATACACATACACACACACACACACACACACACTGATACACATACACACACACACACACACACACACACACACACACACTGATACACATACACACACACACACACACACACACACACACACACACACACTGATACACATACACACACACACACACACAGATACACACACCCACACACACCCACTGATTCACACACACACACACACACACACACACACACACACACACACACACACACACACACACACAAAGCTGTGAGCGCCGGAGGGGCAAAGGTGGGAGCGCCGGGGGGCAAAGCTGTGAGCGCCGGGGGGGGGGGCAAAGGTGGGAGCGCCGGGGGGCAAAGGTGGGAGTGCCGATGGGGCAAAGGTGGGAGCGCCGGGGGGCAAAGGTGGGAGTGCCGATGGGGCAATGGTGGGAGCGCCGGGGGGGCAATGGTGGGAGCGCCAGGGGGGCAAAGGTACAAGGTGGTACAAAGGTAGGCGCACCCCCGCTACCACCTCCTATTACCCCCCCTGGCTGGGACCCGGGACAGAAAGGGGACACTCACCGCGAACAGAGGAGCCGGGAGCGGGAAGACACTTGTGCTCTGCACAAAGCGGAAGTCCCGCCCCCGGCTTCCTCTGACCTGCCTGCAACCAATCCCCTGCGGGCCGGCCGGCATTCTAAGTCCCGCCCCCGGCATTCTCCTTCATTCAGTCTCCCCGGCAGCATTCACACACACACATAGAAAATACTTACCGGCCGCCGCATTCTCCTCACCGCCGCTGCCCCGCAATACCGGGACCAGGGACAAAAATCGGGACATAACCGGGACGGAGCTAAAATCGGGACAGGGCAGAAAAAAACGGGACTGTCCCGGCAAAACCGGGACGAATGGTCACCCTACTTACAGACTATTCACTTGAGTGGACCATAAAGTGTCTTATAGAGGGAACTCTAAGGTGTCTTAAGATGCATTAAGATATATTATGTATGTAAATATTTATTTATATAGCGCTTTTATAAGAGAGGCAATACAGTACAGAGAATTATAGTACAATAAGTGCAACAAACAAAATCAGACAATAGGAAAGGAAATCCCTGGCCTGCAGAGCTTACAGTCTTAATGCTAGATCCATGGAACTCTGTTGTGTTTACGCTAATAACGGTACATTCCTGAAATTGGTACCTGACCCTGTGTGGTAGGCAGAGACACAGGGGCAGTGCCTGCCAATATCATAAAGAGCAGTGCACTTCCTATTTAGTAGAAGTGTGTGTCAGAGTTAAGAGTTCAGTCCAGAGTTAGAGTCTGCTGAGTCTGTCACCTGGCTGGCCCAGGGTGACAGAGAGAGCCTATATCAATTGGCCGTTGGAGAAGGGGAGCCATCAGCCTCTGAGTAGAGCTGATGCAACCTTAGTTAGGGAGGTGGACCAATTCCTCTCACCCTGTTTAGGGGGCGAGGGAAGAGCTAGCCCCACCCTGGGTGCCCTTGACCTGGGGTGGTGGCAGGGACACAGAGACCATCCTGAGGGAGAGCAGTCCTGTGTGGAGGAAGACACCCTGTACCTGATATATAGTCTTGTTGCTGCTATTCTGCTGCTGTGAATAAAGAGCTGCGGCTGCTTTTAAAGATATACAGTGTGAGACTGGAATCTCTCATCCCCGAGGGGGGGGGGGGGGGGGGACTCTCTGGAAGGATTCCACCCGTATTCCTGGGGCTCAGAGATGGAGGCGCTGCACCATTACATACATAGTTACATAATAGATGAGGTTGAAAAAAGACGTACGTCCATCAAGTTCAACCTATGCTAAATTCAGACAACAGATACTTACTTATTGATCCAGAGGAAGGCAAACAAAAAACCCCATTAAGGGGAAAAATTAATTCCTTCCTGACTCCAAGAATTGGCAATCGGATTAATCCCTGGATCAACATCCTTCCCATATATACTTATTTGGTATATCCCTGTATACCTGTCCCATCTAAAAAGATGTCCAACCTTTTTTTGAACAAATCTATTGTATCTGCCATCACAGTCTCCATGGGTAATGAGTTCCACATTTTAACTGCCCTTACTGTAAAGAACCCTTTCCTTTGTTGCTGGTGAAATTTCCTTTCCTCCAACCTTAAGGGATGGCCCGAGTCCTTTGTACTGCCCGTGGGATGAATAGTTCTTTTGAAAGCTCCTTGTATTGTCATTGAATATATTTGTATATAGTTATCATATCCCCTCTTAGATGCCTCTTTTCTAATGTAAATAAATCCAATATAGCTAGCCTCTCCTCATAAGTTAGAATGTCCATCCCCTTTATTAATTTGGTGGCTCTTCTCTGCACTCTCTCTAGTTCCATAATGTCTTTTCTTAGGTTTGGTGCCCAAAATTGTACTCCATATTCAAGGTGTGGTCTTACTAATGCTTTGTAAAGGGGCATAATTATGTCTACTTCCCTTCCATCCATTGCCCGTTTGATGCAAGATAAGATCTTGTTTGCCTTTGCAGCTACTGCATGACATTGGGCACTATTGCTAAGCCTGCTGTCTACAAGCACCCCTAAATCCTTCTCCATCAAGGATTCCCCCAATATATCTCCATTTAATTTGTAAGTCGCCTTTTTATTCTTGCATCCCAAATGCATAACCTTATATTTATCTGTATTAAACCTCATTTGCCATTTACCTGCCCACGTTTCCAGTCTCTCCAAGTCCTTCTGAAGAGAAATTTCATCCTGCTCTGATAAGACGGAGGCATTCACCCCAGAAACCTGATCCTGTCATCCCCCATACCATCGCGGGAGACTCAGGCCCCCCTGTTGCCAGCAGGTATGCACCACACTCAGACACGTAGCCAGACCCTAGTACAGAGGAGGGGGGCCCGATCTGCGATTGGCCCAGGGAAGGGGGGCTACATTGGGAATCGATGTTATTTTTCTTCATATTAATGGGTATCCTCAAAGCGAATGATATGCCAAAATGACGTCCATTAGCAAAACTACAATTGTTTCTTCACTTTTTCTGCTTGATCAATAGGGTGACCAGATTTCGAAAATGAAAAACCGGGACACCTTAAAAAATAATTTATTAAACAAATTACATCACGTGACACCCCCTGTTGCCATGACAACAAGACACTCTGATGCCCCTGCAGTGTTAGTGTGTATAGAGGTGGGGGCTTTGCTTGGGCCCTTCAACTCTTACAGCCAGGGCATTATTGGCCAGGAATGCCCAGTTCGGAGGGGATTACTACTTCAAAATGTATTTGATTCGTAACAACATCAAAAAACTCTAATACCAATAACTAACAACCACAGACAATGATAATCTAAACCATCAAATAAAATGTCTACGGCCCTTGTTCAAGCATGTTTGCGGTACTTACCAGATAAATCAGTGCCTGCAATCCACGACTGTATCCGCCTCTCCGAGCGTCTGAAAGCAACCCAGCGTTCCTGGTGTGTGGCTGAAGAGGTGAGGGACTCCCTCCTCTCAAACGGAAAAGAAGAGCAAAAAATAGAGTTGGAACATACCTATCATACAGGGATGAGAGAGAGAGACAGAGAATGAGAGAGAGACAGAGAATGAGAGACAGAGAATGAGAGACAGAGAATGAGAGAGAGACAGAGAATGAGAGAGAGACACAGAGAGAGAGAGAGACAGAGAATGAGAGAGAGACAGAGAGAGGGACACAGGGAGAGAGAGACAAAAGTAATGTACTGTATAACCATTATACCGTACCCCCTAGTATTCGTGTAATCATTGTCCCACACCCCCTTTTACTCACGCTTTGGCAATACTGAAATGTTCTTTTGACAGAGACACACAGAGAGAAACAGAGACACACAGAGAGAGACAGAGACACAGAGAGAGAGACAGAGACACAGAGAGACACACAGAGAGAGACAGAGACACAGAGAGAGAGAGAGAGACACAGAGAGAGAGAGAGAGAGACACGGGCCTATTTAGTAAGCGTCGATAAGGCTGCGTCTATAGTATTTCAGACGGAGGGAAGGCACACACGCTGCAATACACTTGCTGAAGCCTGAGCTTTTTTATGGCTTTGCAGGGTATGCAGCGGGTGCGATTGGGGGCGTGGCAATAAATATTTGGAGGCGTGGCAATAACGTTCCGGCGCGGACGTCACTTTCCTACCTCACATCCCGATCCACCGGCATTTTTTCAGATGCAGCATCTGAAGCACTGTGCAGACAAGAAGAAAAATGCACACAATGCGCACCAGAGATTAAAATATAGTAAATTATTTATTAATAAAACAAGAAATAACCGAGGAGGATCCAACCCCACCTCAGTACTTTCTTCTCGTTGCTATTGCCACACTATACGTCCTGACGCCGGAAGGGAAGTTGGTACGCGACCAAGACGAGACACCGGATTTACAGTGGAACCACAACATACCACAGATTGCTGGAGGACCACACTGCGAGGGGCGCAGCCTATCGAGTTTCCCGGTCATCGTCCAAAGTCTGGAGCTGCGGAGTGACCACCGGATTACCACGGAGCCCGAGCCTGTCTCATACAATGCTTTTACCAAACGGATGTTTGTGAGTTTGCTATTTTTATCTTGTCCAGGAAATGAAATTGTTAAACCGAATTTACACATGGAGCGGGCGCTTTCTCTTCTTTTTTTTGTTTAGATATCTATCGAGGAGGTGGTTGTTTCCCTGAAGAGAGCTGCCAGGGCTCCAGAGGACGCCCGAATTGGATCCTTTTATGATTGAGTTATAACATAGCTATTAGAGCTAGGTTTCTGGACTTTTATTGTGTTTAGGCATAGTGTTTATTATTATTTTATTACAGCTACTTTTTAGTAATTGCACTGTTATTAATTCTGACCACTAATTCTCACTGCCATTATAATCTCTCTCTAGCCACAACCAAATTGCTATATCAGCTATATTATTTATTGGTTATACCAGGGGAGCACAAACTTTTGCAGCTCGCCCCCCTGCCGGTGCTCGCGACCCCCCCCTTACCTTGATGCGGCGTCATGTGACCTGCAGCGGCATTTGACGAGGGTGACGTCACATGACCCCGCAGCGTAATTTAACATACTGTGCTATATCTATGCACACACAGCTGTCTCTAGGCATAAAACACATCCACACCGGGGGAAGGACCAGCACAGATAACATTCCAAGAGACACTGTTTTTAAGTATACCTTTTGCTTGCTTCATTCATTGTAACATCGCCGGAAGAAGAGATCAGTGTATCTCGAAAGCTCGCACAAATAAAAGCATTTCGTTAGCCACAGAACGGTATTATCTATTTATTTTTTGATTATTGAAGCTCGGCTAACACGGTACTGATACCTCTATATATATATATTGCGCGCGCACACACACATATAACGTTTTATCCAACTTTTTCATTTATCATTTGTAGAGAAAATGAACAATGTCGCCAGAAGTGCTATTTTTCAAAATGTAACATCTCTACTAATTAGTGTAAAATGATACTTCATATAAAGCAGGTTATGGGACCCATTATAAAATGACCTTCATGTTTCTTATCACATACCAGTATATGGATACTTTCTATTATCACAAGCTGCTAACATGTGACAGGGCTCAGAGTCTGAGCCCAGAATGTGACATACAGAACATTCTCATTCTAAATTTCAAAAAATATTGTGTTGATTTCTGACCTGACTGCCGTGGTTACAGCTCAACCACTCTGTTCTACTGTATGTCACCACTTTCTGCCACAACCAGCTGACGGTGGATCTGCAAGGAGTTCAACGCTTATTGGCATCACATCTGTTGCTTGGTTGACGTATCATTTCTCCAGCTTTTTATTGTATTGTTTCTAAATAGATTATATTTATTTAGTTGAATAGATATTTATTTAGTTTAATAGATATTTATTTAGTTTAATAGATTATATTTCTAAGTTTAATAAGTTATATTTCTTAGTTTAATAAGTTATATTTCTTAGTTTAATAAAATATATTTCTTAGTTTAATAAGTTATATTTCTTAGTTTAATAAGTTATATTTGTTAGTTTAATAAATTATATTTCTTAGTTTAATAAGTTATATTTCTTAGTTAATAGATTATATTTGTTAGCACAGTAGATTATATTTACTAGTATTTAAGTCTCCCCCTCAGTGCCCCATTAGGACCCGTGCGCATATTTCACATCTTTTCGGAGTCGCTTATTTTTTAGACCCTCGGAGCCGAAACCTAAAGGGGTCAGCTAAGAAAGTTCGGATCAAGAGGAGCCGCACAGCTTAAAGACAGAACATTTCCAAGGGAGATGGAGACAATTTGGGTAAGATCTGATTAAAGGACATCCTTTGAGGAAGGAAAGGGTGACAGGGGAGTCTAAGAGGGGGGTGAGAGAGCAAGGTGGTGTGTCAGATTGGGGCAGAGCAAGAGAACGCAAAAATGATGGGGATTTGCTGCACACCAAAAAAAAACAATAAGTAGTGATACTTTTACCGGTGCCCCTTAGTCTCAGGGAAGACCGGCATTTCGTCCAATGGATACAATATGATTGATGGGAAAGGGCACACGGATTTGAATAAAAAAAGATAATTTATTGTGCCACAGACTACAATGTTTCGGCTGCTGGCCTTTCTTTGCTGGATTTAGTGGGTTTAGCCACTTTACCTGAGAAAGACCAGCAGGCCGAAATGTTGTTGTCTATGGCAGTGCAAGAGAAAACAGGTTGGGGGGGGTGGGTTCTCGCAAAGTCGCCGACCCATGGGTGAGTGTCCCCGGTGGAAACTAGTCCTGGACCCCGGGAAAGCTGTCTGTGGCCCATACAAGCTGAGTAACATGTAAAAAGGACACATGTATGTTCAGAATGAGTTAGCATGGTATTTTGAGAGGCACCATAGCAGGTCAGTGCAAGTCAGTGCAGAGCACTGCAAGGTCAGTCAATATGAGGAAGGGTCCGATGG
Organism: Ascaphus truei; assembly: GCF_040206685.1. Taxonomy (NCBI): domain Eukaryota; kingdom Metazoa; phylum Chordata; class Amphibia; order Anura; family Ascaphidae; genus Ascaphus; species Ascaphus truei. The sequence goes on along the minus strand of NW_027456136.1, from coordinate 238,068 downwards.
AGGAGTTGGAGGGTCCCAGAATATCTCTTAAAGCAGGGGTGCGCAAATCAAGGGGCACGACATTTTCTTGGGAGGAGGGGCTCGGCGCTTACAGAGGCCCCTCGCTCTTCCCCACAGCATTTAAATTAAATGCCGGAGATCGCGTGCAAGGCCTCTGTAAGTTCCCTTTCCTTGTCTCCGGCGGCTTCTGGCGACAGCAATGTGGCGTCACATGATGTGGCATTGCCATAGCAACGTGATATCACATGACGTCGTTACATCAGAACGTCGGAGACAAGGTGGGGAAGGTGGAGGGGGGAGCAGGGGGAAAAGGTTGTGCAACCCTGTCTTAAAGCATTGCCTTGCATACAGATCAGAGGCCAAGAATGGATATGGATATCCGATGTGAAGCCGGAAATAAGACAGAAAAGACCGTTTCGGGGGAAGAAGGTGAGTGATGAAATAGCCGTCACTGTGTAACTCTTCCAATTACCTGCAACTTCATGCAGAGAAATAGCAACGCTTGTTTTTAACGTGCTAAGCGCCTAATGGGGAATTCAACTGCTGAGAAGTTAAGGGAGTTACTAACCCAAACTCAGCGACGTTTCTGTGTCTCTGTGATAACTCCCCCAGGACATGCCTGAAAACCAGAGGTAACTCAATGTATTTTTGATAAATAGAAACATGACCTTCTGGGGAGGGGTATATAATGGGTACTGGGCCTGGTGAGGTGGGTATAACGAGTACTGGGCCTGGGGAGGGGCGTATAACAGGGTACTGGGCCTTGGGAAGGTTGTATAACTGGGTACTGGGCCTGGGGAGGTGGGTATAACGGGTATTTGCCCTGTGGAGGGCGGTATAACGTGGTATTGGGGATGGGGTATAAGTGGCACAGGAGCTCTTGCGATACAGAGTATCACTGTCCCTGGTTACAAACACTTCATGTCTCCTGCAGATCAGGACACACACGAAGGTGGTGCCCTTTGTGCCACCAGACGACGAGGCGGGCTACGAGGCGGACGACGAGGCATACGACAAAGCGGGCGTCAAGTGGAACAATGAGGTGGGCTACAAGGCGGCCGATGACGCAGACGTGGTGTACGATGACCAAGGAGCATACGACAGGTGTGGCCGGATCTGCTGCTTCACCTTTTTTAGGCGGAGGAGAAGACCCTGGGAGCAGGTAGGAGAATACGAGAGGTGCGGACAGATCTGCTGCTTCACCTTTTTTAGGCGGAGAAGAAGCCAGGTGCAGGTAGCAGAGGAGCCAGGGCGTAGATACAGGGGTATTCTAGGGGCCCTGAGAAGTTGGTTTGACCGCAGGAGAGGCAGATAAGATCAGGAAGGCTGAGGGAGGGGCAGGTACTAGAGGGAGATAGGGATATTGGGCGTGAGAGGGTGAGAGAGAACAAGGAGCAGGGCCAGAGCACGGGTTTCATGCGCCCGAGGCAAAACTTAAAATTTGTGCCCCAGTTGTATAAAAAATAATAAGATAAATAAAATAATAAAATAAACAGTGGCGTAGATATCGGGGCTGCAGGGGGGTGCGACCGCACCCCAGCGCAACGCAAAATAAAAATAAAAGGGCGCCAAAATACTGGATAAAAAAAAGAATAATAATTTTAAAAAAAAGATAAATAAATAAAATAATAAGAGGAAAAAATAATAATGATTATTAATGCGCCCCTAGGACCTCTGCGCGCTAGGCGACCGCCTAATGGCCGGCCGGCCCTGCGAGGTATGCGGGAGGAAAAGGGGTGAATGGGATAGATATGCAGGGGGATGGGGGAGCAGGTGAGTTATACACAGGGGCACAAGGGCCCCATCACCCGCATCTCTATATACTGAGTGTGCCCCTGTGTATAACAACGCTGATCTGTGCTGCTCCATCTGATCTCACTGCGCAGTGATCCAGGGACCATCCGATCGCCATTTAATGGGGTCAGGAAGGAATTTTTTTCCCCCATTGCACAGCAGGGGTTATGTTTCGCCTTCCTCTGGATCACAGCAACAAACTGCACTTTGTGCATGAATTATCAGTGAGATCTTTATACACCCTGCATTGGTCTTCACCCCTTTGCTGCCGGAGGGGCCTGCAATGCATTGCTCTGCGTGTTACTATATCGCTCTGCAATGTGCTGCAGGCCCCTCCCAGCAAAGAGATTCATTATTTCAATAAAATACTCTCTTTAATCAAACCTATGTGTAGTGTCTTTTCTATCCGTTGTATCTATTGCTAACAGCTCAGTGATTCTTCCCCAGGACGCTGCACTAGTGTCACGCTGCCAAGCCCAGGTGTGAGGGAGATTTATAGGGTCACATATACACTTCTGCCAAAACACGAGTGCAAACAGGAAGCCCCTCTGATCTCATATATTTTATTACACAAAACGGTATCTAAAAAGGTAAAAATAACATACATGGGATTCTGCTACAAATATCTCTCTAATTACAAACCAATTAGCAAATCATTCAGATTAGTCGAGCGAAAAGAAAGGGTTAAGTATCTCATGTACAGTATATGCAGTGTAGGCTGTTCTGCAGCATTACATGCAGGGGACAACGTTTAGGGGATATAAGTAATGCTGATCTCAGAGCTGACCGGCTGACCTGCTCTACCGGCTGACCGGCTGACCTGCTCTTCTGGCTGACCTGCTGACCTGCTCTACTGGCTGACCGGCTGACCTGCTCTACCGGCTGACCGGCTTCTCTTCTTTCAGCTAAATGACCTGAATTGTGGCCCCTGTATCTCCCAATTAAACGTTTTATTGGCATATTCTTGTTTGACTCGTTCTATACAGACATTTTCTATATATTCATTGTGGGATTTGATAACATCTGTAAGATCTCTCAGAATATCACATTCTGTACGTTTGTGTTGAAGATTTTTCCATTCTCAATTTACTTAATATTAGTTTTTGGCATCAATTATTTATATCGAGTCCAAAATACCTTTATACAGAATGCTGTTCCATTTAGCCCACAAATGCTGCTTCATTAAAGCCCATGGGTGGCACTTTATGCATTCTCAAACTTTTAGGCAACATCCCTAATTTCCAAAAGTGGGATTAAATCTGTACATATTTAAATGGTTAATTTTCTTACTCAGACTCCTAAATCCCTCCCCAAATATATCCGTTTCACATAAAAGTGTGTGCGCTTCTCCTTCCGCCTAACTGGCACGTCGTCCTTACGGGCGCCACTCCTTGCAACTCCACGCTGCCCTCCAGTGGCAAAAGAAATAAGATACATTTACTATACTCGTCTGGCAGCTGCTCCCGTATAAGGTGGGTAACTCTGTATTAGGGGTCTTGGTAGACTATATTTTATACTTATGTCGGATAGATGAGGAATTAATATTCCTAACGGGTTATTGTGAGAGGCCTTAGATCTTATCCTATATGCACGCAGCCCTCGCCTCTCTGACCTTGAACACGTACTTCAATCTGATTTTTGAGACTTGAAACTGGATTTCCCAAAACAAACTGATTTTAAACACTGACAAGACTGTAACAATGGTATTTGGGACCAGAGCTAAATTGCTAAAGCTACCAATGACAGAGCTTCAGATAAAAACCAGCTCTAAAACCATCCTAGCCCCTGTTACTTGTTTGAAATATCTGATCATTCAACTCCCATTTAACATTTGGGTTGCACATTGATACCCTGACATCCAAATCCTATGCCAAACTAGGTGTACTTTAAAGGAACAAATCCTCCCTAAGGCCCTCATGCAGTAAGCAGCGATAAGCCACTTATCACCAGCTTATCGCCAAAAAAGCCACACTGATACACACACACACACACACAGATACAGACACACTGATACACACACACACACACCGCGCCCTGATGGCAGGGGTGGAGGCGTGGGGCTCCTGCTCTCCTCTGTCTGCCGTTACCGAACCCTTCCTATTCCCCCCTCTCTTGCTTTTCCCTCCTTTGAGGCTCACACTGTCCAGATCTTCTCTCCTCTCCCTGTTCATGTGGCGGTCATCTATCGCCCACCTACCTCTACTCATCCCCCTTCTGCCTTTCTCTCTCACTTTGAATCCTGGCTCTCTTTCTTTCTCTCCTCAGACTCCCCTGTTCTTCTCCTTGGGGACTTCAATTGCCACATTGATGACCCCTCTCTCTCTTGGGCTTCCCGCTTTCTTTCTCTTACCTCTTCTTTTGGCCTTCAACAGTGGACTGCAGCCAGCACCCACAAGGATGGCCACTACTTAGACCTGGTTTTCACTAAAAACTTATCTCTCTCTGATTTCTCCATTTCCCCTTTTCCTCTCTCTGACCATCATCTCATCTCATTCTCTTTATCTCGCTTCTCCCCTTCTCCACCTCCATCTACCCCCCGGTTCTGCAGAAACCTGCGCTCTATTCACTTACCTGACTTTGAGTCCACTTTACACTCCTCCCTCTCCTCTCTCAGCTCTGCTACAGACCCTGACAACCTGGTCAGAAAGTACAACTCTGTCTTGTCCTCATCTCTTGATCTACATGCCCCGCTTTCTCTCTGCCGCCCTCGCCCTTCTAACCCTAGACCCTGGCTAAATTCCCACACGCGCATGCTGCGTTCCTCCACTCGTTCCTCTGAACGCCTCTGGAGGAAGTCTCACACTCTCGCAGACTTCCTTCACTACAAATTTATGCTATCCTGTTTCAACTCTGCCCTCTCGCAAGCTAAACAAGCCTACTTTTCTGCACTAATAACATGCACAAGTCTAACCCACGCCGACTGTTCTCTGTCTTTGATACTCTACTCAAACCACCCTCAGCTGCCTCTCCTTCCTCCATCTCCGCTCAGGACTTTGCAGACTATTTTAAGGAAAAGGTGGAATCCATACGGCAGAACATCCCCTGTTTCTTCCCCCCATCCTACACCTCTTCCTAACTCTCCTCCTGCCTTCCTTGAGTCTTTTTCCACTGTCTCAGAGGAGGATGTGTCGCTGTTGATCTCCTCTTCTCCCTCTACCACTTGCCCTCTTGACCCCATTCCCTCCCATCTCCTAAAACCTCTAGCTCCTACTATAATCCCTACGCTTACACACATTTTTAACTCCTCCCTCTGCTCTGGAACCTTTCCATCCTCCTTCAAACATGCAACAGTCATACCATTACTCAAAAACAGCAAGCTTGACCCTACCTGTCTTTCTAACTATCGACCTGTCTCCCTCCTGCCTTTTGCCTCTAAACTACTTGAACGTCTTGTATTCTCTCGCTTGCTCCATTTTCTCAACACTTATTCTCTCCTAGACCCTCTACAATCTGGCTTCCGCACTGCTCACTCCACGGAAACAACCCTCACTAAAATAACTGACGAGCTCCATGCTGCCAAAGACAGAGGTCATTACACTCTGCTCATATTACTCGACCTCTCTGCAGCATTTGACACCGTGGACCACCCTCTTCTCCTCCACATTCTCCATACTCTAGGTATTCGGAACAAAGCTCTATCCTGGATCTCATCCTACCTCTCCCATCGTACTTTTAGTGTCTCTTCTGCTAACACCTCCTCCTCCTCTATTGATCTCTCTGTGGGGGTACCCCAGGGCTCTGTCCTGGGACCTCTTCTCTTTTCTCTGTACACACTCTCTCTAGGTGACCTAATAACATCTTTTGGGTTTAATTATCACCTCTATGCCGACGACACACAAATATACTTTTCAACACCTGACCTTACACCTGCTGTACAAACCAAAGTTTCTGAATGTCTCTCTGCTATATCATCCTGGATGGCCCTCCGACGCCTTAAACTCAACATGGCTAAAACAGAGCTCCTCATACTTCCTCCCAAACCTGGCCCTAATACCTCCTTCCACATTACTGTTGGAACTACAATCATTCACCCAGTAGCCCAAGCACGCTGCCTAGGGGTCACGTTCGACTCCTCTCTCACATTCGCCCCTCACATTCAAAACATTTCTAAAACTTGTCGCTTTTTCCTCCGCAATATAACTAAGATACGCCCTTTCCTCTGTTGTTCGACTGCTAAAACTCTGACTCAGGCCCTCATTCTCTCCTGTCTTGATTACTGTAACCTCCTGCTGTCCGGCCTTCCTGCCTCTCACCTGTCTCCCCTACAATCTATCCTAAATGCTGTTGCCAGAATCACTCTACTCTTTCCTAGATCTGTCTCAGCATCTCCCCTCATGAAATCCCTCTCCTGGCTTCCGATCAAATCCCGCATCTCACACTCCATTCTTCTCCTCACTTTTAAAGCTTTACATTCTTCTGCCCCTCCTTACATCTCATCCCTAATTTCTCGGTATGCACCATCCAGACTCTTGCGTTCTTCTCAAGGATGTCTTCTTTCTACCCCCTTTGTATCTAAAGCCCTCTCCCGCCTTAAACCTTTTTCACTGACTGCCCCACATCTCTGGAATGCCCTTCCCCTCAGTACCCGACTAGCACCCTCTCTATCCACCTTTAAGACCCACCTTAAGACACACTTGCTTAAAGAAGCATATGAATAGCACTGTGGATATTCTAAACACGATACATAATGCTTGACCCCCTGCAGACGCACTTACCAGAACTCCCTCCTACTGTCTCTGTACGTTCTCCCTACCTACCAATTAGACTGTAAGCTCCTCGGGGCAGGGACTCCTCTTCCGAAATGTTACTTTTATGTCTAAAGCACTTATTCCCATGATATGTTTTTTATATTATCTGTTATTTATTTGATTACCACATGTATTACTACTGTGAAGCGCTATGTACACTAATGGCGCTATATAAATAAAGACATACAATACAATACAATACACACACACACAGATACAGACACACTGATACACACACACACACACACACACACACCCACTAATACACACACACACACACACACACACTAATACACACACACACACACACACACACACACACACACACACACACACACACACACACACACACACACACACACACTGATTCACACACACACACACACACACACACACACACACCCACTGATTCACACACACACACACACACACACACTGATTCACACACACACAGACCCACTGATACACACACACACACACACACACACACTGAAACACACACACACACTGAAACACACACACACACTGAAACACACACACACACTGAAACACGCGCACACACACACACACACACACACACACACACACACACACACACACACACACACACACACACACACACACACACACTGATACACACACACACACACACACTGACACACACACACACACACACACACAGATACACACAGATACACACACACACAGATACACACACACACACACACAGATACACAAACACACAGAGATACACATACACACACACACACACACAAATACACACACACAGATACACATACACACACACACACACACACACACACACACACACACTGATACACATACACACACACACACACACACACACACACACACACACACACACACACACACACTGATACACATACACACACACACACACACAGATACACACACCCACACACACCCACTGATTCACACACACACACACACACACACACACACACACACACACACACAAAGCTGTGAGCGCCGGAGGGGCAAAGGTGGGAGCGCCGGGGGGCAAAGCTGTGAGCGCCGGGGGGGGGGCAAAGGTGGGAGCGCCGGGGGGCAAAGGTGGGAGTGCCGATGGGGCAAAGGTGGGAGCGCCGGGGGGCAAAGGTGGGAGTGCCGATGGGGCAATGGTGGGAGCGCCGGGGGGGCAATGGTGGGAGCGCCAGGGGGGCAAAGGTACAAGGTGGTACAAAGGTAGGCGCACCCCCGCTACCACCTCCTATTACCCCCCCTGGCTGGGACCCGGGACAGAAAGGGGACACTCACCGCGAACAGAGGAGCCGGGAGCGGGAAGACACGTGTGCTCTGCACAAAGCGGAAGTCCCGCCCCCGGCTTCCTCTGACCTGCCTGCAACCAATCCCCTGCGGGCCGGCCGGCATTCTAAGTCCCGCCCCCGGCATTCTCCTTCATTCAGTCTCCCCGGCAGCATTCACACACACACATAGAAAATACTTACCGGCCGCCGCATTCTCCTCACCGCCGCTGCCCCGCAATACCGGGACCAGGGACAAAAATCGGGACATAACCGGGACGGAGCTAAAATCGGGACAGGGCAGAAAAAAACGGGACTGTCCCGGCAAAACCGGGACGAATGGTCACCCTACTTACAGACTATTCACTTGAGTGGACCATAAAGTGTCTTATAGAGGGAACTCTAAGGTGTCTTAAGATGCATTAAGATATATTATGTATGTAAATATTTATTTATATAGCGCTTTTATAAGAGAGGCAATACAGTACAGAGAATTATAGTACAATAAGTGCAACAAACAAAATCAGACAATAGGAAAGGAAATCCCTGGCCTGCAGAGCTTACAGTCTTAATGCTAGATCCATGGAACTCTGTTGTGTTTACGCTAATAACGGTACATTCCTGAAATTGGTACCTGACCCTGTGTGGTAGGCAGAGACACAGGGGCAGTGCCTGCCAATATCATAAAGAGCAGTGCACTTCCTATTTAGTAGAAGTGTGTGTCAGAGTTAAGAGTTCAGTCCAGAGTTAGAGTCTGCTGAGTCTGTCACCTGGCTGGCCCAGGGTGACAGAGAGAGCCTATATCAATTGGCCGTTGGAGAAGGGGAGCCATCAGCCTCTGAGTAGAGCTGATGCAACCTTAGTTAGGGAGGTGGACCAATTCCTCTCACCCTGTTTAGGGGGCGAGGGAAGAGCTAGCCCCACCCTGGGTGCCCTTGACCTGGGGTGGTGGCAGGGACACAGAGACCATCCTGAGGGAGAGCAGTCCTGTGTGGAGGAAGACACCCTGTACCTGATATATAGTCTTGTTGCTGCTATTCTGCTGCTGTGAATAAAGAGCTGCGGCTGCTTTTAAAGATATACAGTGTGAGACTGGAATCTCTCATCCCCGAGGGGGGGGGGGGGGGGACTCTCTGGAAGGATTCCACCCGTATTCCTGGGGCTCAGAGATGGAGGCGCTGCACCATTACATACATAGTTACATAATAGATGAGGTTGAAAAAAGACGTACGTCCATCAAGTTCAACCTATGCTAAATTCAGACAACAGATACTTACTTATTGATCCAGAGGAAGGCAAACAAAAAACCCCATTAAGGGGAAAAATTAATTCCTTCCTGACTCCAAGAATTGGCAATCGGATTAATCCCTGGATCAACATCCTTCCCATATATACTTATTTGGTATATCCCTGTATACCTGTCCCATCTAAAAAGATGTCCAACCTTTTTTTGAACAAATCTATTGTATCTGCCATCACAGTCTCCATGGGTAATGAGTTCCACATTTTAACTGCCCTTACTGTAAAGAACCCTTTCCTTTGTTGCTGGTGAAATTTCCTTTCCTCCAACCTTAAGGGATGGCCCCGAGTCCTTTGTACTGCCCGTGGGATGAATAGTTCTTTTGAAAGCTCCTTGTATTGTCCCTGAATATATTTGTATATAGTTATCATATCCCCTCTTAGACGCCTCTTTTCTAATGTAAATAAATCCAATATAGCTAGCCTCTCCTCATAAGTTAGAATGTCCATCCCCTTTATTAATTTGGTGGCTCTTCTCTGCACTCTCTCTAGTTCCAAAATGTCTTTTCTTAGGATTGGTGCCCAAAATTGTACTCCATATTCAAGGTGTGGTCTTACTAATGCTTTGTAAAGGGGCATAATTATGTCTACTTCCCTTCCATCAATTGCCCGTTTGATGCAAGATAAGATCTTGTTTGCCTTTGCAGCTACTGCATGACATTGGGCACTATTGCTAAGCCTGCTGTCTACAAGCACCCCTAAATCCTTCTCCATCAAGGATTCCCCCAATATATCTCCATTTAATTTGTAAGTCGCCTTTTTATTCTTGCATCCCAAATGCATAACCTTATATTTATCTGTATTAAACCTCATTTGCCATTTACCTGCCCACGTTTCCAGTCTCTCCAAGTCCTTCTGAAGAGAAATTTCATCCTGCTCTGATAAGACGGAGGCATTCACCCCAGAAACCTGATCCTGTCATCCCCCATACCATCGCGGGAGACTCAGGCCCCCCTGTTGCCAGCAGGTATGCACCACACTCAGACACGTAGCCAGACCCTAGTACAGAGGAGGGGGGCCCGATCTGCGATTGGCCCAGGGAAGGGGGGCTACATTGGGAATCGATGTTATTTTTCTTCATATTAATGGGTATCCTCAAAGCGAATGATATGCCAAAATGACGTCCATTAGCAAAACTACAATTGTTTCTTCACTTTTTCTGCTTGATCAATAGGGTGACCAGATTTCGAAAATGAAAAACCGGGACACCTTAAAAAATAATTTATTAAACAAATTACATCACGTGACACCCCCTGTTGCCATGACAACAAGACACTCTGATGCCCCTGCAGTGTTAGTGTGTATAGAGGTGGGGGCTTTGCTTGGGCCCTTCAACTCTTACAGCCAGGGCATTATTGGCCAGGAATGCCCAGTTCGGAGGGGATTACTACTTCAAAATGTATTTGATTCGTAACAACATCAAAAAACTCTAATACCAATAACTAACAACCACAGACAATGATAATCTAAACCATCAAATAAAATGTCTACGGCCCTTGTTCAAGCATGTTTGCGGTACTTACCAGATAAATCAGTGCCTGCAATCCACGACTGTATCCGCCTCTCCGAGCGTCTGAAAGCAACCCAGCGTTCCTGGTGTGTGGCTGAAGAGGTGAGGGACTCCCTCCTCTCAAACGGAAAAGAAGAGCAAAAAATAGAGTTGGAACATACCTATCATACAGGGATGAGAGAGAGAGACAGAGAATGAGAGAGAGACAGAGAATGAGAGACAGAGAATGAGAGACAGAGAATGAGAGAGAGACAGAGAATGAGAGAGAGACACAGAGAGAGAGAGAGAGACAGAGAATGAGAGAGAGACAGAGAGAGGGACATAGGGAGAGAGAGACAAAAGTAATGTACTGTATAACCATTATACCGTACCCCCTAGTATTCGTGTAATCATTGTCCCACACCCCCTTTTACTCACGCTTTGGCAATACTGAAATGTTCTTTTGACAGAGACACACAGAGAGAAACAGAGACACACAGAGAGAGACAGAGACACAGAGAGAGAGACAGAGACACAGAGAGACACACAGAGAGAGACAGAGACACACAGAGAGAGACAGAGACACAGAGAGAGAGAGAGAGAGAGACACAGAGAGAGAGAGAGAGACACGGGCCTATTTAGTAAGCGTCGATAAGGCTGCGTCTATAGTATTTCAGACGGAGGGAAGGCACACACGCTGCAATACACTTGCTGAAGCCTGAGCTTTTTTATGGCTTTGCAGGGTATGCAGCGGGTGCGATTGGGGGCGTGGCAATAAATATTTGGAGGCGTGGCAATAACGTTCCGGCGCGGACGTCACTTTCCTACCTCACATCCCGATCCACCGGCATTTTTTCAGATGCAGCATCTGAAGCACTGTGCAGACAAGAAGAAAAATGCACACAATGCGCACCAGAGATTAAAATATAGTAAATTATTTATTAATAAAACAAGAAATAACCGAGGAGGATCCAACCCCACCTCAGTACTTTCTTCTCGTTGCTATTGCCACACTATACGTCCTGGCGCCGGAAGGGAAGTTGGTACGCGACCAAGACGAGACACCGGATTTACAGTGGAACCACAACATACCACAGATTGCTGGAGGACCACACTGCGAGGGGCGCAGCCTATCGAGTTTCCCGGTCATCGTCCAAAGTCTGGAGCTGCGGAGTGACCACCGGATTACCACGGAGCCCGAGCCTGTCTCACACAATGCTTTTACCAAACGGATGTTTGTGAGTTTGCTATTTTTATCTTGTCCAGGAAATGAAATTGTTAAACTGAATTTACACATGGAGCGGGCGCTTTCTCTTCTTTTTTTTGTTTAGATATCTATCGAGGAGGTGGTTGTTTCCCTGAAGAGAGCTGCCAGGGCTCCAGAGGACGCCCGAATTGGATCCTTTTATGATTGAGTTATAACATAGCTATTAGAGCTAGGTTTCTGGACTTTTATTGTGTTTAGGCATAGTGTTTATTATTATTTTATTACAGCTACTTTTTAGTAATTGCACTGTTATTAATTCTGACCACTAATTCTCACTGCCATTATAATCTCTCTCTAGCCACAACCAAATTGCTATATCAGCTATATTATTTATTGGTTATACCAGGGGAGCACAAACTTTTGCAGCTCGCCCCCCTGCCGGTGCTCGCGCCCCCCCCCCCCTTACCTTGATGCGGCGTCATGTGACCTGCAGCGGCATTTGACGAGGGTGACGTCACATGACCCCGCAGCGTAATTTAACATACTGTGCTATATCTATGCACACACAGCTGTCTCTAAGCATAAAACACATCCACACCGGGGGAAGGACCAGCACAGATAACATTCCAAGAGACACTGTTTTTAAGTATACCTTTTGCTTGCTTCATTCATTGTAACATCGCCGGAAGAAGAGATCAGTGTATCTCGAAAGCTCGCACAAATAAAAGCATTTCGTTAGCCACAGAACGGTATTATCTATTTATTTTTTGATTATTGAAGCTCGGCTAACACGGTACTGATACCTCTATATATATATATTGCGCGCGCACACACACATATAACGTTTTATCCAACTTTTTCATTTATCATTTGTAGAGAAAATGAACAATGTCGCCAGAAGTGCTATTTTTCAAAATGTAACATCTCTACTAATTAGTGTAAAATGATACTTCATATAAAGCAGGTTATGGGACCCATTATAAAATGACCTTCATGTTTCTTATCACATACCAGTATATGGATACTTTCTATTATCACAAGCTGCTAACATGTGACAGGGCTCAGAGTCTGAGCCCAGAATGTGACATACAGAACATTCTCATTCTAAATTTCAAAAAATATTGTGTTGATTTCTGACCTGACTGCCGTGGTTACAGCTCAACCACTCTGTTCTACTGTATGTCACCACTTTCTGCCACAACCAGCTGACGGTGGATCTGCAAGGAGTTCAACGCTTATTGGCATCACATCTGTTGCTTGGTTGACGTATCATTTCTCCAGCTTTTTATTGTATTGTTTCTAAATAGATTATATTTATTTAGTTGAATAGATATTTATTTAGTTTAATAGATATTTATTTAGTTTAATAGATTATATTTCTAAGTTCAATAAGTTATATTTCTTAGTTTAATAAGTTATATTTCTTAGTTTAATAAAATATATTTCTTAGTTTAATAAGTTATATTTCTTAGTTTAATAAGTTATATTTGTTAGTTTAATAAATTATATTTCTTAGTTTAATAAGTTATATTTCTTAGTTAATAGATTATATTTGTTAGCACAGTAGATTATATTTACTAGTATTTAAGTCTCCCCCTCAGTGCCCCATTAGGACCCGTGCGCATATTTCACATCTTTTCGGAGTCGCTTATTTTTTAGACCCTCGGAGCCGAAACCTAAAGGGGTCAGCTAAGAAAGTTCGGATCAAGAGGAGCCGCACAGCTTAAAGACAGAACATTTCCAAGGGAGATGGAGACAATTTGGGTAAGATCTGATTAAAGGACATCCTTTGAGGAAGGAAAGGGTGACAGGGGAGTCTAAGAGGGGGGTGAGAGAGCAAGGTGGTGTGTCAGATTGGGGCAGAGCAAGAGAACGCAAAAATGATGGGGATTTGCTGCACACCAAAAAAAAACAATAAGTAGTGATACTTTTACCGGTGCCCCTTAGTCTCAGGGAAGACCGGCATTTCGTCCAATGGATACAATATGATTGATGGGAAAGGGCACACGGATTTGAATAAAAAAAGATAATTTATTGTGCCACAGACTACAATGTTTCGGCTGCTGGCCTTTCTTTGCTGGATTTAGTGGGTTTAGCCACTTTACCTGAGAAAGACCAGCAGGCCGAAATGTTGTTGTCTATGGCAGTGCAAGAGAAAACAGGTTGGGGGGGGTGGGTTCTCGCAAAGTCGCCGACCCATGGGTGAGTGTCCCCGGTGGAAACTAGTCCTGGACCCCGGGAAAGCTGTCTGTGGCCCATACAAGCTGAGTAACATGTAAAAAGGACACATGTATGTTCAGAATGAGTTAGCATGGTATTTTGAGAGGCACCATAGCAGGTCAGTGCAAGTCAGTGCAGAGCACTGCAAGGTCAGTCAATATGAGGAAGGGTCCGATGGAGGAGTTGGAGGGTCCCAGAATATCTCTTAAAGCAGGGGTGCGCAAATCAAGGGGCACGACATTTTCTTGGGAGGAGGGGCTCGGCGCTTACAGAGGCCCCTCGCTCTTCCCCACAGCATTTAAATTAAATGCCGGAGATCGCGTGCAAGGCCTCTGTAAGTTCCCTTTCCTTGTCTCCGGCGGCTTCTGGCGACAGCAATGTGGCGTCACATGATGTGGCATTGCCATAGCAACGTGATATCACATGACGTCGTTACATCAGAACGTCGGAGACAAGGTGGGGAAGGTGGAGGGGGGAGCAGGGGGAAAAGGTTGTGCAACCCTGTCTTAAAGCATTGCCTTGCATACAGATCAGAGGCCAAGAATGGATATGGATATCCGATGTGAAGCCGGAAATAAGACAGAAAAGACCGTTTCGGGGGAAGAAGGTGAGTGATGAAATAGCTGTCACTGTGTAACTCTTCCAATTACCTGCAACTTCATGCAGAGAAATAGCAACGCTTGTTTTTAACGTGCTAAGCGCCTAATGGGGAATTCAACTGCTGAGAAGTTAAGGGAGTTACTAACCCAAACTCAGCGACGTTTCTGTGTCTCTGTGATAACTCCCCCAGGACATGCCTGAAAACCAGAGGTAACTCAATGTATTTTTGATAAATAGAAACATGACCTTCTGGGGAGGGGTATATAATGGGTACTGGGCCTGGTGAGGTGGGTATAACGAGTACTGGGCCTGGGGAGGGGCGTATAACAGGGTACTGGGCCTTGGGAAGGTTGTATAACTGGGTACTGGGCCTGGGGAGGTGGGTATAACGGGTATTTGCCCTGTGGAGGGCGGTATAACGTGGTATTGGGGATGGGGTATAAGTGGCACAGGAGCTCTTGCGATACAGAGTATCACTGTCCCTGGTTACAAACACTTCATGTCTCCTGCAGATCAGGACACACACGAAGGTGGTGCCCTTTGTGCCACCAGACGACGAGGCGGGCTACGAGGCGGACGACGAGGCATACGACAAAGCGGGCGTCAAGTGGAACAATGAGGTGGGCTACAAGGCGGCCGATGACGCAGACGTGGTGTACGATGACCAAGGAGCATACGACAGGTGTGGCCGGATCTGCTGCTTCACCTTTTTTAGGCGGAGGAGAAGACCCCGGGAGCAGGTAGGAGAATACGAGAGGTGCGGACAGATCTGCTGCTTCACCTTTTTTAGGCGGAGAAGAAGCCAGGTGCAGGTAGCAGAGGAGCCAGGGCGTAGATACAGGGGTATTCTAGGGGCCCTGAGAAGTTGGTTTGACCGCAGGAGAGGCAGATAAGATCAGGAAGGCTGAGGGAGGGGCAGGTACTAGAGGGAGATAGGGATATTGGGCGTGAGAGGGTGAGAGAGAACAAGGAGCAGGGCCAGAGCACGGGTTTCATGCGCCCGAGGCAAAACTTAAAATTTGTGCCCCAGTTGTATAAAAAATAATAAGATAAATAAAATAATAAAATAAACAGTGGCGTAGATATCGGGGCTGCAGGGGGGTGCGACCGCACCCCAGCGCAACGCAAAATAAAAATAAAAGGGCGCCAAAATACTGGATAAAAAAAAGAATAATAATTTAAAAAAAAAGATAAATAAATAAAATAATAAGAGGAAAAAATAATAATGATTATTAATGCGCCCCTAGGACCTCTGCGCGCTAGGCGACCGCCTAATGGCCGGCCGGCCCTGCGAGGTATGCGGGAGGAAAAGGGGTGAATGGGATAGATATGCAGGGGGATGGGGGAGCAGGTGAGTTATACACAGGGGCACAAGGGCCCCATCACCCGCATCTCTATATACTGAGTGTGCCCCTGTGTATAACAACGCTGATCTGTGCTGCTCCATCTGATCTCACTGCGCAGTGATCCAGGGACCATCCGATCGCCATTTAATGGGGTCAGGAAGGAATTTTTTTCCCCCATTGCACAGCAGGGGTTATGTTTCGCCTTCCTCTGGATCACAGCAACAAACTGCACTTTGTGCATGAATTATCAGTGAGATCTTTATACACCCTGCATTGGTCTTCACCCCTTTGCTGCCGGAGGGGCCTGCAATGCATTGCTCTGCGTGTTACTATATCGCTCTGCAATGTGCTGCAGGCCCCTCCCAGCAAAGAGATTCATTATTTCAATAAAATACTCTCTTTAATCAAACCTATGTGTAGTGTCTTTTCTATCCGTTGTATCTATTGCTAACAGCTCAGTGATTCTTCCCCAGGACGCTGCACTAGTGTCACGCTGCCAAGCCCGGGTGTGAGGGAGATTTATAGGGTCACATATACACTTCTGCCAAAACACGAGTGCAAACAGGAAGCCCCTCTGATCTCATATATTTTATTACACAAAACGGTATCTAAAAAGGTAAAAATAACATACATGGGATTCTGCTACAAATATCTCTCTAATTACAAACCAATTAGCAAATCATTCAGATTAGTCGAGCGAAAAGAAAGGGTTAAGTATCTCATGTACAGTATATGCAGTGTAGGCTGTTCTGCAGCATTACATGCAGGGGACAACGTTTAGGGGATATAAGTAATGCTGATCTCAGAGCTGACCGGCTGACCTGCTCTACCGGCTGACCGGCTGACCTGCTCTTCTGGCTGACCTGCTGACCTGCTCTACTGGCTGACCGGCTGACCTGCTCTACCGGCTGACCGGCTTCTCTTCTTTCAGCTAAATGACCTGAATTGTGGCCCCTGTATCTCCCAATTAAACGTTTTATTGGCATATTCTTGTTTGACTCGTTCTATACAGACATTTTCTATATATTCATTGTGGGATTTGATAACATCTGTAAGATCTCTCAGAATATCACATTCTGTACGTTTGTGTTGAAGATTTTTCCATTCTCAATTTACTTAATATTAGTTTTTGGCATCAATTATTTATATCGAGCCCAAAATACCTTTATACAGAATGCTGTTCCATTTAGCCCACAAATGCTGCTTCATTAAAGCCCATGGGTGGCACTTTATGCATTCTCAAACTTTTAGGCAACATCCCTAATTTCCAAAAGTGGGATTAAATCTGTACATATTTAAATGGTTAATTTTCTTACTCAGACTCCTAAATCCCTCCCCAAATATATCCGTTTCACATAAAAGTGTGTGCGCTTCTCCTTCCGCCTAACTGGCACGTCGTCCTTACGGGCGCCACTCCATGTAACTCCACGCTGCCCTCCAGTGGCAAAAGAAATAAGATACATTTACTATACTCGTCTGGCAGCTGCTCCCGTATAAGGTGGGTAACTCTGTATTAGGGGTCTTGGTAGACTATATTTTATACTTATGTCGGATAGATGAGGAATTAATATTCCTAACGGGTTATTGTGAGAGGCCTTAGATCTTATCCTATATGCACGCAGCCCTCGCCTCTCTGACCTTGAACACGTACTTCAATCTGATTTTTGAGACTTGAAACTGGATTTCCCAAAACAAACTGATTTTAAACACTGACAAGACTGTAACAATGGTATTTGGGACCAGAGCTAAATTGCTAAAGCTACCAATGACAGAGCTTCAGATAAAAACCAGCTCTAAAACCATCCTAGCCCCTGTTACTTGTTTGAAATATCTGATCATTCAACTCCCATTTAACATTTGGGTTGCACATTGATACCCTGACATCCAAATCCTATGCCAAACTAGGTGTACTTTAAAGGAACAAATCCTCCCTAAGGCCCTCATGCAGTAAGCAGCGATAAGCCACTTATCACCAGCTTATCGCCAAAAAAGCCACACTGATACACACACACACACAGATACAGACACACTGATACACACACACACACCGCGCCCTGATGGCAGGGGTGGAGGCGTGGGGCTCCTGCTCTCCTCTGTCTGCCGTTACCGAACCCTTCCTATTCCCCCCTCTCTTGCTTTTCCCTCCTTTGAGGCTCACACTGTCCAGATCTTCTCTCCTCTCCCTGTTCATGTGGCGGTCATCTATCGCCCACCTACCTCTACTCATCCCCCTTCTGCCTTTCTCTCTCACTTTGAATCCTGGCTCTCTTTCTTTCTCTCCTCAGACTCCCCTGTTCTTCTCCTTGGGGACTTCAATTGCCACATTGATGACCCCTCTCTCTCTTGGGCTTCCCGCTTTCTTTCTCTTACCTCTTCTTTTGGCCTTCAACAGTGGACTGCAGCCAGCACCCACAAGGATGGCCACTACTTAGACCTGGTTTTCACTAAAAACTTATCTCTCTCTGATTTCTCCATTTCCCCTTTTCCTCTCTCTGACCATCATCTCATCTCATTCTCTTTATCTCGCTTCTCCCCTTCTCCACCTCCATCTACACTGGCGACACACTTTATTCGAGCTCGGCTAGTCCCACGAATTCGGGTATACCCGGGTATATTGAGGTTTGTGACTGTTTTCTGCCCGAGTGCATTGAGGTATTTTCCGGCAGGGATTGAAGCATTTTATTCCCGTTGGCTGCAATACTGCACAGTACATATATATATACTGCATTACAATTCATGAATTTATGCCATCTGGTAGACACGCGAAGCATTGCAGCCTATTAAATCCTAATCATTATCATTTAACAGATCAGCCGCCCATCAGCCAGGCATGAACCCAGGCTGGGAAGGCAAATGCAACGGGGCTTGTCAGAGGTGAGGAGCGGCGCATTCCAGGTATCTGCCAGGTACATACCGGGTATTTGCTCGAATAAAGTGTGTCGGTGCAGTACCCCCCGGTTCTGCAGAAACCTGCGCTCTATTCACTTACCTGACTTTGAGTCCACTTTACACTCCTCCCTCTCCTCTCTCAGCTCTGCTACAGACCCTGACAACCTGGTCAGAAAGTACAACTCTGTCTTGTCCTCATCTCTTGATCTACATGCCCCGCTTTCTCTCTGCCGCCCTCGCCCTTCTAACCCTAGACCCTGGCTAAATTCCCACACGCGCATGCTGCGTTCCTCCACTCGTTCCTCTGAACGCCTCTGGAGGAAGTCTCACACTCTCGCAGACTTCCTTCACTACAAATTTATGCTATCCTGTTTCAACTCTGCCCTCTCGCAAGCTAAACAAGCCTACTTTTCTGCACTAATAACATGCACAAGTCTAACCCACGCCGACTGTTCTCTGTCTTTGATACTCTACTCAAACCACCCTCAGCTGCCTCTCCTTCCTCCATCTCCGCTCAGGACTTTGCAGACTATTTTAAGGAAAAGGTGGAATCCATACGGCAGAACATCCCCTGTTTCTTCCCCCCATCCTACACCTCTTCCTAACTCTCCTCCTGCCTTCCTTGAGTCTTTTTCCACTGTCTCAGAGGAGGATGTGTCGCTGTTGATCTCCTCTTCTCCCTCTACCACTTGCCCTCTTAACCCCATTCCCTCCCATCTCCTAAAACCTCTAGCTCCTACTATAATCCCTACGCTTACACACATTTTTAACTCCTCCCTCTGCTCTGGAACCTTTCCATCCTCCTTCAAACATGCAACAGTCATACCATTACTCAAAAACAGCAAGCTTGACCCTACCTGTCTTTCTAACTATCGACCTGTCTCCCTCCTGCCTTTTGCCTCTAAACTACTTGAACGTCTTGTATTCTCTCGCTTGCTCCATTTTCTCAACACTTATTCTCTCCTAGACCCTCTACAATCTGGCTTCCGCACTGCTCACTCCACGGAAACAACCCTCACTAAAATAACTGACGAGCTCCATGCTGCCAAAGACAGAGGTCATTACACTCTGCTCATATTACTCGACCTCTCTGCAGCATTTGACACCGTGGACCACCCTCTTCTCCTCCACATTCTCCATACTCTAGGTATTCGGAACAAAGCTCTATCCTGGATCTCATCCTACCTCTCCCATCGTACTTTTAGTGTCTCTTCTGCTAACACCTCCTCCTCCTCTATTGATCTCTCTGTGGGGGTACCCCAGGGCTCTGTCCTGGGACCTCTTCTCTTTTCTCTGTACACACTCTCTCTAGGTGACCTAATAACATCTTTTGGGTTTAATTATCACCTCTATGCCGACGACACACAAATATACTTTTCAACACCTGACCTTACACCTGCTGTACAAACCAAAGTTTCTGAATGTCTCTCTGCTATATCATCCTGGATGGCCCTCCGACGCCTTAAACTCAACATGGCTAAAACAAAGCTCCTCATACTTCCTCCCAAACCTGGCCCTAATACCTCCTTCCACATTACTGTTGGAACTACAATCATTCACCCAGTAGCCCAAGCACGCTGCCTAGGGGTCACGTTCGACTCCTCTCTCACATTCGCCCCTCACATTCAAAACATTTCTAAAACTTGTCGCTTTTTCCTCCGCAATATAACTAAGATACGCCCTTTCCTCTGTTGTTCGACTGCTAAAACTCTGACTCAGGCCCTCATTCTCTCCTGTCTTGATTACTGTAACCTCCTGCTGTCCGGCCTTCCTGCCTCTCACCTGTCTCCCCTACAATCTATCCTAAATGCTGTTGCCAGAATCACTCTACTCTTTCCTAGATCTGTCTCAGCATCTCCCCTCATGAAATCCCTCTCCTGGCTTCCGATCAAATCCCGCATCTCACACTCCATTCTTCTCCTCACTTTTAAAGCTTTACATTCTTCTGCCCCTCCTTACATCTCATCCCTAATTTCTCGGTATGCACCATCCAGACTCTTGCGTTCTTCTCAAGGATGTCTTCTTTCTACCCCCTTTGTATCTAAAGCCCTCTCCCGCCTTAAACCTTTTTCACTGACTGCCCCACATCTCTGGAATGCCCTTCCCCTCAGTACCCGACTAGCACCCTCTCTATCCACCTTTAAGACCCACCTTAAGACACACTTGCTTAAAGAAGCATATGAATAGCACTGTGGATATTCTAAACACGATACATAATGCTTGACCCCCTGCAGACGCACTTACCAGAACTCCCTCCTACTGTCTCTGTACGTTCTCCCTACCTACCAATTAGACTGTAAGCTCCTCGGGGCAGGGACTCCTCTTCCGAAATGTTACTTTTATGTCTAAAGCACTTATTCCCATGATCTGTTATTTATATTATCTGTTATTTATTTGATTACCACATGTATTACTACTGTGAAGCGCTATGTACACTAATGGCGCTATATAAATAAAGACATACAATACAATACAATACACACACACACAGATACAGACACACACACTGATACACACACACACACACACACACACACACACACTGACACACACACACACACACAGATACACACAGATACACACACACACAGATACACACACACACACACAGATACACAAACACACAGAGATACACATACACACACACACACACATACACACAAATACACACACACAGATACACATACACACACACACACACACACACACACTGATACACATACACACACACACACACACACACACACACACACACACACACTGATACACATACACACACACACACACACACACACACACACACACACACTGATACACATACACACACACACACACACAGATACACACACCCACACACACCCACTGATTCACACACACACACACACACACACACACACACACACACACACACACACACACACACACACACAAAGCTGTGAGCGCCGGAGGGGCAAAGGTGGGAGCGCCGGGGGGCAAAGCTGTGAGCGCCGGGGGGGGGGGCAAAGGTGGGAGCGCCGGGGGGCAAAGGTGGGAGTGCCGATGGGGCAAAGGTGGGAGCGCCGGGGGGCAAAGGTGGGAGTGCCGATGGGGCAATGGTGGGAGCGCCGGGGGGGCAATGGTGGGAGCGCCAGGGGGGCAAAGGTACAAGGTGGTACAAAGGTAGGCGCACCCCCGCTACCACCTCCTATTACCCCCCCTGGCTGGGACCCGGGACAGAAAGGGGACACTCACCGCGAACAGAGGAGCCGGGAGCGGGAAGACACTTGTGCTCTGCACAAAGCGGAAGTCCCGCCCCCGGCTTCCTCTGACCTGCCTGCAACCAATCCCCTGCGGGCCGGCCGGCATTCTAAGTCCCGCCCCCGGCATTCTCCTTCATTCAGTCTCCCCGGCAGCATTCACACACACACATAGAAAATACTTACCGGCCGCCGCATTCTCCTCACCGCCGCTGCCCCGCAATACCGGGACCAGGGACAAAAATCGGGACATAACCGGGACGGAGCTAAAATCGGGACAGGGCAGAAAAAAACGGGACTGTCCCGGCAAAACCGGGACGAATGGTCACCCTACTTACAGACTATTCACTTGAGTGGACCATAAAGTGTCTTATAGAGGGAACTCTAAGGTGTCTTAAGATGCATTAAGATATATTATGTATGTAAATATTTATTTATATAGCGCTTTATAAGAGAGGCAATACAGTACAGAGAATTATAGTACAATAAGTGCAACAAACAAAATCAGACAATAGGAAAGGAAATCCCTGGCCTGCAGAGCTTACAGTCTTAATGCTAGATCCATGGAACTCTGTTGTGTTTACGCTAATAACGGTACATTCCTGAAATTGGTACCTGACCCTGTGTGGTAGGCAGAGACACAGGGGCAGTGCCTGCCAATATCATAAAGAGCAGTGCACTTCCTATTTAGTAGAAGTGTGTGTCAGAGTTAAGAGTTCAGTCCAGAGTTAGAGTCTGCTGAGTCTGTCACCTGGCTGGCCCAGGGTGACAGAGAGAGCCTATATCAATTGGCCGTTGGAGAAGGGGAGCCATCAGCCTCTGAGTAGAGCTGATGCAACCTTAGTTAGGGAGGTGGACCAATTCCTCTCACCCTGTTTAGGGGGCGAGGGAAGAGCTAGCCCCACCCTGGGTGCCCTTGACCTGGGGTGGTGGCAGGGACACAGAGACCATCCTGAGGGAGAGCAGTCCTGTGTGGAGGAAGACACCCTGTACCTGATATATAGTCTTGTTGCTGCTATTCTGCTGCTGTGAATAAAGAGCTGCGGCTGCTTTTAAAGATATACAGTGTGAGACTGGAATCTCTCATCCCCGAGGGGGGGGGGGGGGGACTCTCTGGAAGGATTCCACCCGTATTCCTGGGGCTCAGAGATGGAGGCGCTGCACCATTACATACATAGTTACATAATAGATGAGGTTGAAAAAAGACGTACGTCCATCAAGTTCAACCTATGCTAAATTCAGACAACAGATACTTACTTATTGATCCAGAGGAAGGCAAACAAAAAACCCCATTAAGGGGAAAAATTAATTCCTTCCTGACTCCAAGAATTGGCAATCGGATTAATCCCTGGATCAACATCCTTCCCATATATACTTATTTGGTATATCCCTGTATACCTGTCCCATCTAAAAAGATGTCCAACCTTTTTTTGAACAAATCTATTGTATCTGCCATCAGTCTCCATGGGTAATGAGTTCCACATTTTAACTGCCCTTACTGTAAAGAACCCTTTCCTTTGTTGCTGGTGAAATTTCCTTTCCTCCAACCTTAAGGGATGGCCCGAGTCCTTTGTACTGCCCGTGGGATGAATAGTTCTTTTGAAAGCTCCTTGTATTGTCCCTGAATATATTTGTATATAGTTATCATATCCCCTCTTAGACGCCTCTTTTCTAATGTAAATAAATCCAATATAGCTAGCCTCTCCTCATAAGTTAGAATGTCCATCCCCTTTATTAATTTGGTGGCTCTTCTCTGCACTCTCTCTAGTTCCAAAATGTCTTTTCTTCGGATTGGTGCCCAAAATTGTACTCCATATTCAAGGTGTGGTCTTACTAATGCTTTGTAAAGGGGCATAATTATGTCTACTTCCCTTCCATCAATTGCCCGTTTGATGCAAGATAAGATCTTGTTTGCCTTTGCAGCTACTGCATGACATTGGGCACTATTGCTAAGCCTGCTGTCTACAAGCACCCCTAAATCCTTCTCCATCAAGGATTCCCCCAATATATCTCCATTTAATTTGTAAGTCGCCTTTTTATTCTTGCATCCCAAATGCATAACCTTATATTTATCTGTATTAAACCTCATTTGCCATTTACCTGCCCACGTTTCCAGTCTCTCCAAGTCCTTCTGAAGAGAAATTTCATCCTGCTCTGATAAGACGGAGGCATTCACCCCAGAAACCTGATCCTGTCATCCCCCATACCATCGCGGGAGACTCAGGCCCCCCTGTTGCCAGCAGGTATGCACCACACTCAGACACGTAGCCAGACCCTAGTACAGAGGAGGGGGGCCCGATCTGCGATTGGCCCAGGGAAGGGGGGCTACATTGGGAATCGATGTTATTTTTCTTCATATTAATGGGTATCCTCAAAGCGAATGATATGCCAAAATGACGTCCATTAGCAAAACTACAATTGTTTCTTCACTTTTTCTGCTTGATCAATAGGGTGACCAGATTTCGAAAATGAAAAACCGGGACACCTTAAAAAATAATTTATTAAACAAATTACATCACGTGACACCCCCTGTTGCCATGACAACAAGACACTCTGATGCCCCTGCAGTGTTAGTGTGTATAGAGGTGGGGGCTTTGCTTGGGCCCTTCAACTCTTACAGCCAGGGCATTATTGGCCAGGAATGCCCAGTTCGGAGGGGATTACTACTTCAAAATGTATTTGATTCGTAACAACATCAAAAAACTCTAATACCAATAACTAACAACCACAGACAATGATAATCTAAACCATCAAATAAAATGTCTACGGCCCTTGTTCAAGCATGTTTGCGGTACTTACCAGATAAATCAGTGCCTGCAATCCACGACTGTATCCGCCTCTCCGAGCGTCTGAAAGCAACCCAGCGTTCCTGGTGTGTGGCTGAAGAGGTGAGGGACTCCCTCCTCTCAAACGGAAAAGAAGAGCAAAAAATAGAGTTGGAACATACCTATCATACAGGGATGAGAGAGAGAGACAGAGAATGAGAGAGAGAGACAGAGAATGAGAGACAGAGAATGAGAGACAGAGAATGAGAGAGAGACAGAGAATGAGAGAGAGACACAGAGAGAGAGAGAGAGACAGAGAATGAGAGAGAGACAGAGAGAGGGACATAGGGAGAGAGAGACAAAAGTAATGTACTGTATAACCATTATACCGTACCCCCTAGTATTCGTGTAATCATTGTCCCACACCCCCTTTTACTCACGCTTTGGCAATACTGAAATGTTCTTTTGACAGAGACACACAGAGAGAAACAGAGACACACAGAGAGAGACAGAGACACAGAGAGAGAGACAGAGACACAGAGAGACACACAGAGAGAGACAGAGACACACAGAGAGAGACAGAGACACAGAGAGAGAGAGAGAGACACAGAGAGAGAGAGAGAGACACGGGCCTATTTAGTAAGCGTCGATAAGGCTGCGTCTATAGTATTTCAGACGGAGGGAAGGCACACACGCTGCAATACACTTGCTGAAGCCTGAGCTTTTTTATGGCTTTGCAGGGTATGCAGCGGGTGCGATTGGGGGCGTGGCAATAAATATTTGGAGGCGTGGCAATAACGTTCCGGCGCGGACGTCACTTTCCTACCTCACATCCCGATCCACCGGCATTTTTTCAGATGCAGCATCTGAAGCACTGTGCAGACAAGAAGAAAAATGCACACAATGCGCACCAGAGATTAAAATATAGTAAATTATTTATTAATAAAACAAGAAATAACCGAGGAGGATCCAACCCCACCTCAGTACTTTCTTCTCGTTGCTATTGCCACACTATACGTCCTGACGCCGGAAGGGAAGTTGGTACGCGACCAAGACGAGACACCGGATTTACAGTGGAACCACAACATACCACAGATTGCTGGAGGACCACACTGCGAGGGGCGCAGCCTATCGAGTTTCCCGGTCATCGTCCAAAGTCTGGAGCTGCGGAGTGACCACCGGATTACCACGGAGCCCGAGCCTGTCTCACACAATGCTTTTACCAAACGGATGTTTGTGAGTTTGCTATTTTTATCTTGTCCAGGAAATGAAATTGTTAAACCGAATTTACACATGGAGCGGGCGCTTTCTCTTCTTTTTTTTGTTTAGATATCTATCGAGGAGGTGGTTGTTTCCCTGAAGAGAGCTGCCAGGGCTCCAGAGGACGCCCGAATTGGATCCTTTTATGATTGAGTTATAACATAGCTATTAGAGCTAGGTTTCTGGACTTTTATTGTGTTTAGGCATAGTGTTTATTATTATTTTATTACAGCTACTTTTTAGTAATTGCACTGTTATTAATTCTGACCACTAATTCTCACTGCCATTATAATCTCTCTCTAGCCACAACCAAATTGCTATATCAGCTATATTATTTATTGGTTATACCAGGGGAGCACAAACTTTTGCAGCTCGCCCCCCTGCCGGTGCTCGCGCCCCCCCCCCCTTACCTTGATGCGGCGTCATGTGACCTGCAGCGGCATTCGACGAGGGTGACGTCACATGACCCCGCGGCGTAATTTAACATACTGTGCTATATCTATGCACACACAGCTGTCTCTAGGCATAAAACACATCCACACCGGGGGAAGGACCAGCACAGATAACATTCCAAGAGACACTGTTTTTAAGTATACCTTTTGCTTGCTTCATTCATTGTAACATCGCCGGAAGAAGAGATCAGTGTATCTCGAAAGCTCGCACAAATAAAAGCATTTCGTTAGCCACAGAACGGTATTATCTATTTATTTTTTGATTATTGAAGCTCGGCTAACACGGTACTGATACCTCTATATATATATATTGCGCGCGCACACACACATATAACGTTTTATCCAACTTTTTCATTTATCATTTGTAGAGAAAATGAACAATGTCGCCAGAAGTGCTATTTTTCAAAATGTAACATCTCTACTAATTAGTGTAAAATGATACTTCATATAAAGCAGGTTATGGGACCCATTATAAAATGACCTTCATGTTTCTTATCACATACCAGTATATGGATACTTTCTATTATCACAAGCTGCTAACATGTGACAGGGCTCAGAGTCTGAGCCCAGAATGTGACATACAGAACATTCTCATTCTAAATTTCAAAAAATATTGTGTTGATTTCTGACCTGACTGCCGTGGTTACAGCTCAACCACTCTGTTCTACTGTATGTCACCACTTTCTGCCACAACCAGCTGACGGTGGATCTGCAAGGAGTTCAACGCTTATTGGCATCACATCTGTTGCTTGGTTGACGTATCATTTCTCCAGCTTTTTATTGTATTGTTTCTAAATAGATTATATTTATTTAGTTGAATAGATATTTATTTAGTTTAATAGATATTTATTTAGTTTAATAGATTATATTTCTAAGTTTAATAAGTTATATTTCTTAGTTTAATAAGTTATATTTCTTAGTTTAATAAAATATATTTCTTAGTTTAATAAGTTATATTTCTTAGTTTAATAAGTTATATTTGTTAGTTTAATAAATTATATTTCTTAGTTTAATAAGTTATATTTCTTAGTTAATAGATTATATTTGTTAGCACAGTAGATTATATTTACTAGTATTTAAGTCTCCCCCTCAGTGCCCCATTAGGACCCGTGCGCATATTTCACATCTTTTCGGAGTCGCTTATTTTTTAGACCCTCGGAGCCGAAACCTAAAGGGGTCAGCTAAGAAAGTTCGGATCAAGAGGAGCCGCACAGCTTAAAGACAGAACATTTCCAAGGGAGATGGAGACAATTTGGGTAAGATCTGATTAAAGGACATCCTTTGAGGAAGGAAAGGGTGACAGGGGAGTCTAAGAGGGGGGTGAGAGAGCAAGGTGGTGTGTCAGATTGGGGCAGAGCAAGAGAACGCAAAAATGATGGGGATTTGCTGCACACCAAAAAAAAACAATAAGTAGTGATACTTTTACCGGTGCCCCTTAGTCTCAGGGAAGACCGGCATTTCGTCCAATGGATACAATATGATTGATGGGAAAGGGCACACGGATTTGAATAAAAAAAGATAATTTATTGTGCCACAGACTACAATGTTTCGGCTGCTGGCCTTTCTTTGCTGGATTTAGTGGGTTTAGCCACTTTACCTGAGAAAGACCAGCAGGCCGAAATGTTGTTGTCTATGGCAGTGCAAGAGAAAACAGGTTGGGGGGGGTGGGTTCTCGCAAAGTCGCCGACCCATGGGTGAGTGTCCCCGGTGGAAACTAGTCCTGGACCCCGGGAAAGCTGTCTGTGGCCCATACAAGCTGAGTAACATGTAAAAAGGACACATGTATGTTCAGAATGAGTTAGCATGGTATTTTGAGAGGCACCATAGCAGGTCAGTGCAAGTCAGTGCAGAGCACTGCAAGGTCAGTCAATATGAGGAAGGGTCCGATGGAGGAGTTGGAGGGTCCCAGAATATCTCTTAAAGCAGGGGTGCGCAAATCAAGGGGCACGACATTTTCTTGGGAGGAGGGGCTCGGCGCTTACAGAGGCCCCTCGCTCTTCCCCACAGCATTTAAATTAAATGCCGGAGATCGCGTGCAAGGCCTCTGTAAGTTCCCTTTCCTTGTCTCCGGCGGCTTCTGGCGACAGCAATGTGGCGTCACATGATGTGGCATTGCCATAGCAACGTGATATCACATGACGTCGTTACATCAGAACGTCGGAGACAAGGTGGGGAAGGTGGAGGGGGGAGCAGGGGGAAAAGGTTGTGCAACCCTGTATTAAAGCATTGCCTTGCATACAGATCAGAGGCCAAGAATGGATATGGATATCCGATGTGAAGCCGGAAATAAGACAGAAAAGACCGTTTCGGGGGAAGAAGGTGAGTGATGAAATAGCCGTCACTGTGTAACTCTTCCAATTACCTGCAACTTCATGCAGAGAAATAGCAACGCTTGTTTTTAACGTGCTAAGCGCCTAATGGGGAATTCAACTGCTGAGAAGTTAAGGGAGTTACTAACCCAAACTCAGCGACGTTTCTGTGTCTCTGTGATAACTCCCCCAGGACATGCCTGAAAACCAGAGGTAACTCAATGTATTTTTGATAAATAGAAACATGACCTTCTGGGGAGGGGTATATAATGGGTACTGGGCCTGGTGAGGTGGGTATAACGAGTACTGGGCCTGGGGAGGGGCGTATAACAGGGTACTGGGCCTTGGGAGGGTTGTATAACTGGGTACTGGGCCTGGGGAGGTGGGTATAACGGGTATTTGCCCTGTGGAGGGCGGTATAACGTGGTATTGGGGATGGGGTATAAGTGGCACAGGAGCTCTTGCGATACAGAGTATCACTGTCCCTGGTTACAAACACTTCATGTCTCCTGCAGATCAGGACACACACGAAGGTGGTGCCCTTTGTGCCACCAGACGACGAGGCGGGCTACGAGGCGGACGACGAGGCATACGACAAAGCGGGCGTCAAGTGGAACAATGAGGTGGGCTACAAGGCGGCCGATGACGCAGACGTGGTGTACGATGACCAAGGAGCATACGACAGGTGTGGCCGGATCTGCTGCTTCACCTTTTTTAGGCGGAGGAGAAGACCCCGGGAGCAGGTAGGAGAATACGAGAGGTGCGGACAGATCTGCTGCTTCACCTTTTTTAGGCGGAGAAGAAGCCAGGTGCAGGTAGCAGAGGAGCCAGGGCGTAGATACAGGGGTATTCTAGGGGCCCTGAGAAGTTGGTTTGACCGCAGGAGAGGCAGATAAGATCAGGAAGGCTGAGGGAGGGGCAGGTACTAGAGGGAGATAGGGATATTGGGCGTGAGAGGGTGAGAGAGAACAAGGAGCAGGGCCAGAGCACGGGTTTCATGCGCCCGAGGCAAAACTTAAAATTTGTGCCCCAGTTGTATAAAAAATAATAAGATAAATAAAATAATAAAATAAACAGTGGCGTAGATATCGGGGCTGCAGGGGGGTGCGACCGCACCCCAGCGCAACGCAAAATAAAAATAAAAGGGCGCCAAAATACTGGATAAAAAAAAGAATAATAATTTAAAAAAAAAGATAAATAAATAAAATAATAAGAGGAAAAAATAATAATGATTATTAATGCGCCCCTAGGACCTCTGCGCGCTAGGCGACCGCCTAATGGCCGGCCGGCCCTGCGAGGTATGCGGGAGGAAAAGGGGTGAATGGGATAGATATGCAGGGGGATGGGGGAGCAGGTGAGTTATACACAGGGGCACAAGGGCCCCATCACCCGCATCTCTATATACTGAGTGTGCCCCTGTGTATAACAACGCTGATCTGTGCTGCTCCATCTGATCTCACTGCGCAGTGATCCAGGGACCATCCGATCGCCATTTAATGGGGTCAGGAAGGAATTTTTTTCCCCCATTGCACAGCAGGGGTTATGTTTCGCCTTCCTCTGGATCACAGCAACAAACTGCACTTTGTGCATGAATTATCAGTGAGATCTTTATACACCCTGCATTGGTCTTCACCCCTTTGCTGCCGGAGGGGCCTGCAATGCATTGCTCTGCGTGTTACTATATCGCTCTGCAATGTGCTGCAGGCCCCTCCCAGCAAAGAGATTCATTATTTCAATAAAATACTCTCTTTAATCAAACCTATGTGTAGTGTCTTTTCTATCCGTTGTATCTATTGCTAACAGCTCAGTGATTCTTCCCCAGGACGCTGCACTAGTGTCACGCTGCCAAGCCCAGGTGTGAGGGAGATTTATAGGGTCACATATACACTTCTGCCAAAACACGAGTGCAAACAGGAAGCCCCTCTGATCTCATATATTTTATTACACAAAACGGTATCTAAAAAGGTAAAAATAACATACATGGGATTCTGCTACAAATATCTCTCTAATTACAAACCAATTAGCAAATCATTCAGATTAGTCGAGCGAAAAGAAAGGGTTAAGTATCTCATGTACAGTATATGCAGTGTAGGCTGTTCTGCAGCATTACATGCAGGGGACAACGTTTAGGGGATATAAGTAATGCTGATCTCAGAGCTGACCGGCTGACCTGCTCTACCGGCTGACCGGCTGACCTGCTCTTCTGGCTGACCTGCTGACCTGCTCTACTGGCTGACCGGCTGACCTGCTCTACCGGCTGACCGGCTTCTCTTCTTTCAGCTAAATGACCTGAATTGTGGCCCCTGTATCTCCCAATTAAACGTTTTATTGGCATATTCTTGTTTGACTCGTTCTATACAGACATTTTCTATATATTCATTGTGGGATTTGATAACATCTGTAAGATCTCTCAGAATATCACATTCTGTACGTTTGTGTTGAAGATTTTTCCATTCTCAATTTACTTAATATTAGTTTTTGGCATCAATTATTTATATCGAGTCCAAAATACCTTTATACAGAATGCTGTTCCATTTAGCCCACAAATGCTGCTTCATTAAAGCCCATGGGTGGCACTTTATGCATTCTCAAACTTTTAGGCAACATCCCTAATTTCCAAAAGTGGGATTAAA
Organism: Ascaphus truei; assembly: GCF_040206685.1. NCBI lineage: Eukaryota > Metazoa > Chordata > Amphibia > Anura > Ascaphidae > Ascaphus > Ascaphus truei. The sequence continues at coordinate 206,535 of NW_027456136.1, read as the reverse complement.
TCTGTACATATTTAAATGGTTAATTTTCTTACTCAGACTCCTAAATCCCTCCCCAAATATATCCGTTTCACATAAAAGTGTGTGCGCTTCTCCTTCCGCCTAACTGGCACGTCGTCCTTACGGGCGCCACTCCATGTAACTCCACGCTGCCCTCCAGTGGCAAAAGAAATAAGATACATTTACTATACTCGTCTGGCAGCTGCTCCCGTATAAGGTGGGTAACTCTGTATTAGGGGTCTTGGTAGACTATATTTTATACTTATGTCGGATAGATGAGGAATTAATATTCCTAACGGGTTATTGTGAGAGGCCTTAGATCTTATCCTATATGCACGCAGCCCTCGCCTCTCTGACCTTGAACACGTACTTCAATCTGATTTTTGAGACTTGAAACTGGATTTCCCAAAACAAACTGATTTTAAACACTGACAAGACTGTAACAATGGTATTTGGGACCAGAGCTAAATTGCTAAAGCTACCAATGACAGAGCTTCAGATAAAAACCAGCTCTAAAACCATCCTAGCCCCTGTTACTTGTTTGAAATATCTGATCATTCAACTCCCATTTAACATTTGGGTTGCACATTGATACCCTGACATCCAAATCCTATGCCAATCTAGGTGTACTTTAAAGGAACAAATCCTCCCTAAGGCCCTCATGCAGTAAGCAGCGATAAGCCACTTATCACCAGCTTATCGCCAAAAAAGCCACACTGATACACACACACACACACACACAGATACAGACACACTGATACACACACACACACCGCGCCCTGATGGCAGGGGTGGAGGCGTGGGGCTCCTGCTCTCCTCTGTCTGCCGTTACCGAACCCTTCCTATTCCCCCCTCTCTTGCTTTTCCCTCCTTTGAGGCTCACACTGTCCAGATCTTCTCTCCTCTCCCTGTTCATGTGGCGGTCATCTATCGCCCACCTACCTCTACTCATCCCCCTTCTGCCTTTCTCTCTCACTTTGAATCCTGGCTCTCTTTCTTTCTCTCCTCAGACTCCCCTGTTCTTCTCCTTGGGGACTTCAATTGCCACATTGATGACCCCTCTCTCTCTTGGGCTTCCCGCTTTCTTTCTCTTACCTCTTCTTTTGGCCTTCAACAGTGGACTGCAGCCAGCACCCACAAGGATGGCCACTACTTAGACCTGGTTTTCACTAAAAACTTATCTCTCTCTGATTTCTCCATTTCCCCTTTTCCTCTCTCTGACCATCATCTCATCTCATTCTCTTTATCTCGCTTCTCCCCTTCTCCACCTCCATCTACCCCCCGGTTCTGCAGAAACCTGCGCTCTATTCACTTACCTGACTTTGAGTCCACTTTACACTCCTCCCTCTCCTCTCTCAGCTCTGCTACAGACCCTGACAACCTGGTCAGAAAGTACAACTCTGTCTTGTCCTCATCTCTTGATCTACATGCCCCGCTTTCTCTCTGCCGCCCTCGCCCTTCTAACCCTAGACCCTGGCTAAATTCCCACACGCGCATGCTGCGTTCCTCCACTCGTTCCTCTGAACGCCTCTGGAGGAAGTCTCACACTCTCGCAGACTTCCTTCACTACAAATTTATGCTATCCTGTTTCAACTCTGCCCTCTCGCAAGCTAAACAAGCCTACTTTTCTGCACTAATAACATGCACAAGTCTAACCCACGCCGACTGTTCTCTGTCTTTGATACTCTACTCAAACCACCCTCAGCTGCCTCTCCTTCCTCCATCTCCGCTCAGGACTTTGCAGACTATTTTAAGGAAAAGGTGGAATCCATACGGCAGAACATCCCCTGTTTCTTCCCCCCATCCTACACCTCTTCCTAACTCTCCTCCTGCCTTCCTTGAGTCTTTTTCCACTGTCTCAGAGGAGGATGTGTCGCTGTTGATCTCCTCTTCTCCCTCTACCACTTGCCCTCTTGACCCCATTCCCTCCCATCTCCTAAAACCTCTAGCTCCTACTATAATCCCTACGCTTACACACATTTTTAACTCCTCCCTCTGCTCTGGAACCTTTCCATCCTCCTTCAAACATGCAACAGTCATACCATTACTCAAAAACAGCAAGCTTGACCCTACCTGTCTTTCTAACTATCGACCTGTCTCCCTCCTGCCTTTTGCCTCTAAACTACTTGAACGTCTTGTATTCTCTCGCTTGCTCCATTTTCTCAACACTTATTCTCTCCTAGACCCTCTACAATCTGGCTTCCGCACTGCTCACTCCACGGAAACAACCCTCACTAAAATAACTGACGACCTCCATGCTGCCAAAGACAGAGGTCATTACACTCTGCTCATATTACTCGACCTCTCTGCAGCATTTGACACCGTGGACCACCCTCTTCTCCTCCACATTCTCCATACTCTAGGTATTCGGAACAAAGCTCTATCCTGGATCTCATCCTACCTCTCCCATCGTACTTTTAGTGTCTCTTCTGCTAACACCTCCTCCTCCTCTATTGATCTCTCTGTGGGGGTACCCCAGGGCTCTGTCCTGGGACCTCTTCTCTTTTCTCTGTACACACTCTCTCTAGGTGACCTAATAACATCTTTTGGGTTTAATTATCACCTCTATGCCGACGACACACAAATATACTTTTCAACACCTGACCTTACACCTGCTGTACAAACCAAAGTTTCTGAATGTCTCTCTGCTATATCATCCTGGATGGCCCTCCGACGCCTTAAACTCAACATGGCTAAAACAGAGCTCCTCATACTTCCTCCCAAACCTGGCCCTAATACCTCCTTCCACATTACTGTTGGAACTACAATCATTCACCCAGTAGCCCAAGCACGCTGCCTAGGGGTCACGTTCGACTCCTCTCTCACATTCGCCCCTCACATTCAAAACATTTCTAAAACTTGTCGCTTTTTCCTCCGCAATATAACTAAGATACGCCCTTTCCTCTGTTGTTCGACTGCTAAAACTCTGACTCAGGCCCTCATTCTCTCCTGTCTTGATTACTGTAACCTCCTGCTGTCCGGCCTTCCTGCCTCTCACCTGTCTCCCCTACAATCTATCCTAAATGCTGTTGCCAGAATCACTCTACTCTTTCCTAGATCTGTCTCAGCATCTCCCCTCATGAAATCCCTCTCCTGGCTTCCGATCAAATCCCGCATCTCACACTCCATTCTTCTCCTCACTTTTAAAGCTTTACATTCTTCTGCCCCTCCTTACATCTCATCCCTAATTTCTCGGTATGCACCATCCAGACTCTTGCGTTCTTCTCAAGGATGTCTTCTTTCTACCCCCTTTGTATCTAAAGCCCTCTCCCGCCTTAAACCTTTTTCACTGACTGCCCCACATCTCTGGAATGCCCTTCCCCTCAGTACCCGACTAGCACCCTCTCTATCCACCTTTAAGACCCACCTTAAGACACACTTGCTTAAAGAAGCATATGAATAGCACTGTGGATATTCTAAACACGATACATAATGCTTGACCCCCTGCAGACGCACTTACCAGAACTCCCTCCTACTGTCTCTGTACGTTCTCCCTACCTACCAATTAGACTGTAAGCTCCTCGGGGCAGGGACTCCTCTTCCGAAATGTTACTTTTATGTCTAAAGCACTTATTCCCATGATATGTTTTTTATATTATCTGTTATTTATTTGATTACCACATGTATTACTACTGTGAAGCGCTATGTACACTAATGGCGCTATATAAATAAAGACATACAATACAATACAATACACACACACACAGATACAGACACACTGATACACACACACACACACACACCCACCCACTAATACACACACACACACACACACACACACACACACACACACACACACACACACACACACTGATTCACACACACACACACACACACACACACACCCACTGATTCACACACACACACCCACACCCACTGATTCACACACACCAGACCCACTGATACACACACACACACACACACACTGAAACACACACACACACTGAAACACACACACACACTGAAACACACACACACACACACACACACACACACACACACACACACACACACACACACACACTGATACACACACACACACACACACTGACACACACACACACACACACAGATACACACACACACAGATACACACACACACACAGATACACAAACACACAGAGATAAACATACACACACACACACACACATACACACAAATACACACACACAGATACACATACACACACACACACACACACACACTGATACACATACACACACACACACACACACACACACACACACACTGATACACATACACACACACACACACACACACACACACACACACACACACTGATACACATACACACACACACACACACAGATACACACACCCACACACACCCACTGATTCACACACACACACACACACACACACACACACACACACACACACACACACACACACACACACACACACACAAAGCTGTGAGCGCCGGAGGGGCAAAGGTGGGAGCGCCGGGGGGCAAAGCTGTGAGCGCCGGGGGGGGGCAAAGGTGGGAGCGCCGGGGGGCAAAGGTGGGAGTGCCGATGGGGCAAAGGTGGGAGCGCCGGGGGGCAAAGGTGGGAGTGCCGATGGGGCAATGGTGGGAGCGCCGGGGGGGCAATGGTGGGAGCGCCAGGGGGGCAAAGGTACAAGGTGGTACAAAGGTAGGCGCACCCCCGCTACCACCTCCTATTACCCCCCCTGGCTGGGACCCGGGACAGAAAGGGGACACTCACCGCGAACAGAGGAGCCGGGAGCGGGAAGACACTTGTGCTCTGCACAAAGCGGAAGTCCCGCCCCCGGCTTCCTCTGACCTGCCTGCAACCAATCCCCTGCGGGCCGGCCGGCATTCTAAGTCCCGCCCCCGGCATTCTCCTTCATTCAGTCTCCCCGGCAGCATTCACACACACACATAGAAAATACTTACCGGCCGCCGCATTCTCCTCACCGCCGCTGCCCCGCAATACCGGGACCAGGGACAAAAATCGGGACATAACCGGGACGGAGCTAAAATCGGGACAGGGCAGAAAAAAACGGGACTGTCCCGGCAAAACCGGGACGAATGGTCACCCTACTTACAGACTATTCACTTGAGTGGACCATAAAGTGTCTTATAGAGGGAACTCTAAGGTGTCTTAAGATGCATTAAGATATATTATGTATGTAAATATTTATTTATATAGCGCTTTTATAAGAGAGGCAATACAGTACAGAGAATTATAGTACAATAAGTGCAACAAACAAAATCAGACAATAGGAAAGGAAATCCCTGGCCTGCAGAGCTTACAGTCTTAATGCTAGATCCATGGAACTCTGTTGTGTTTACGCTAATAACGGTACATTCCTGAAATTGGTACCTGACCCTGTGTGGTAGGCAGAGACACAGGGGCAGTGCCTGCCAATATCATAAAGAGCAGTGCACTTCCTATTTAGTAGAAGTGTGTGTCAGAGTTAAGAGTTCAGTCCAGAGTTAGAGTCTGCTGAGTCTGTCACCTGGCTGGCCCAGGGTGACAGAGAGAGCCTATATCAATTGGCCGTTGGAGAAGGGGAGCCATCAGCCTCTGAGTAGAGCTGATGCAACCTTAGTTAGGGAGGTGGACCAATTCCTCTCACCCTGTTTAGGGGGCGAGGGAAGAGCTAGCCCCACCCTGGGTGCCCTTGACCTGGGGTGGTGGCAGGGACACAGAGACCATCCTGAGGGAGAGCAGTCCTGTGTGGAGGAAGACACCCTGTACCTGATATATAGTCTTGTTGCTGCTATTCTGCTGCTGTGAATAAAGAGCTGCGGCTGCTTTTAAAGATATACAGTGTGAGACTGGAATCTCTCATCCCCGAGGGGGGGGGGGGGGGGGGGACTCTCTGGAAGGATTCCACCCGTATTCCTGGGGCTCAGAGATGGAGGCGCTGCACCATTACATACATAGTTACATAATAGATGAGGTTGAAAAAAGACGTACGTCCATCAAGTTCAACCTATGCTAAATTCAGACAACAGATACTTACTTATTGATCCAGAGGAAGGCAAACAAAAAACCCCATTAAGGGGAAAAATTAATTCCTTCCTGACTCCAAGAATTGGCAATCGGATTAATCCCTGGATCAACATCCTTCCCATATATACTTATTTGGTATATCCCTGTATACCTGTCCCATCTAAAAAGATGTCCAACCTTTTTTTGAACAAATCTATTGTATCTGCCATCACAGTCTCCATGGGTAATGAGTTCCACATTTTAACTGCCCTTACTGTAAAGAACCCTTTCCTTTGTTGCTGGTGAAATTTCCTTTCCTCCAACCTTAAGGGATGGCCCGAGTCCTTTGTACTGCCCGTGGGATGAATAGTTCTTTTGAAAGCTCCTTGTATTGTCCCTGAATATATTTGTATATAGTTATCATATCCCCTCTTAGATGCCTCTTTTCTAATGTAAATAAATCCAATATAGCTAGCCTCTCCTCATAAGTTAGAATGTCCATCCCCTTTATTAATTTGGTGGCTCTTCTCTGCACTCTCTCTAGTTCCATAATGTCTTTTCTTAGGTTTGGTGCCCAAAATTGTACTCCATATTCAAGGTGTGGTCTTACTAATGCTTTGTAAAGGGGCATAATTATGTCTACTTCCCTTCCATCCATTGCCCGTTTGATGCAAGATAAGATCTTGTTTGCCTTTGCAGCTACTGCATGACATTGGGCACTATTGCTAAGCCTGCTGTCTACAAGCACCCCTAAATCCTTCTCCATCAAGGATTCCCCCAATATATCTCCATTTAATTTGTAAGTCGCCTTTTTATTCTTGCATCCCAAATGCATAACCTTATATTTATCTGTATTAAACCTCATTTGCCATTTACCTGCCCACGTTTCCAGTCTCTCCAAGTCCTTCTGAAGAGAAATTTCATCCTGCTCTGATAAGACGGAGGCATTCACCCCAGAAACCTGATCCTGTCATCCCCCATACCATCGCGGGAGACTCAGGCCCCCCTGTTGCCAGCAGGTATGCACCACACTCAGACACGTAGCCAGACCCTAGTACAGAGGAGGGGGGCCCGATCTGCGATTGGCCCAGGGAAGGGGGGCTACATTGGGAATCGATGTTATTTTTCTTCATATTAATGGGTATCCTCAAAGCGAATGATATGCCAAAATGACGTCCATTAGCAAAACTACAATTGTTTCTTCACTTTTTCTGCTTGATCAATAGGGTGACCAGATTTCGAAAATGAAAAACCGGGACACCTTAAAAAATAATTTATTAAACAAATTACATCACGTGACACCCCCTGTTGCCATGACAACAAGACACTCTGATGCCCCTGCAGTGTTAGTGTGTATAGAGGTGGGGGCTTTGCTTGGGCCCTTCAACTCTTACAGCCAGGGCATTATTGGCCAGGAATGCCCAGTTCGGAGGGGATTACTACTTCAAAATGTATTTGATTCGTAACAACATCAAAAAACTCTAATACCAATAACTAACAACCACAGACAATGATAATCTAAACCATCAAATAAAATGTCTACGGCCCTTGTTCAAGCATGTTTGCGGTACTTACCAGATAAATCAGTGCCTGCAATCCACGACTGTATCCGCCTCTCCGAGCGTCTGAAAGCAACCCAGCGTTCCTGGTGTGTGGCTGAAGAGGTGAGGGACTCCCTCCTCTCAAACGGAAAAGAAGAGCAAAAAATAGAGTTGGAACATACCTATCATACAGGGATGAGAGAGAGAGACAGAGAATGAGAGAGAGACAGAGAATGAGAGACAGAGAATGAGAGACAGAGAATGAGAGAGAGACAGAGAATGAGAGAGAGACACAGAGAGAGAGAGAGACAGAGAATGAGAGAGAGACAGAGAGAGGGACACAGGGAGAGAGAGACAAAAGTAATGTACTGTATAACCATTATACCGTACCCCCTAGTATTCGTGTAATCATTGTCCCACACCCCCTTTTACTCACGCTTTGGCAATACTGAAATGTTCTTTTGACAGAGACACACAGAGAGAAACAGAGACACACAGAGAGAGACAGAGACACAGAGAGAGAGACAGAGACACAGAGAGACACACAGAGAGAGACAGAGACACAGAGAGAGAGAGAGACACACAGAGAGAGAGAGAGAGAGACACGGGCCTATTTAGTAAGCGTCGATAAGGCTGCGTCTATAGTATTTCAGATGGAGGGAAGGCACACACGCTGCAATACACTTGCTGAAGCCTGAGCTTTTTTATGGCTTTGCAGGGTATGCAGCGGGTGCGATTGGGGGCGTGGCAATAAATATTTGGAGGCGTGGCAATAACGTTCCGGCGCGGACGTCACTTTCCTACCTCACATCCCGATCCACCGGCATTTTTTCAGATGCAGCATCTGAAGCACTGTGCAGACAAGAAGAAAAATGCACACAATGCGCACCAGAGATTAAAATATAGTAAATTATTTATTAATAAAACAAGAAATAACCGAGGAGGATCCAACCCCACCTCAGTACTTTCTTCTCGTTGCTATTGCCACACTATACGTCCTGACGCCGGAAGGGAAGTTGGTACGCGACCAAGACGAGACACCGGATTTACAGTGGAACCACAACATACCACAGATTGCTGGAGGACCACACTGCGAGGGGCGCAGCCTATCGAGTTTCCCGGTCATCGTCCAAAGTCTGGAGCTGCGGAGTGACCACCGGATTACCACGGAGCCCGAGCCTGTCTCACACAATGCTTTTACCAAACGGATGTTTGTGAGTTTGCTATTTTTATCTTGTCCAGGAAATGAAATTGTTAAACCGAATTTAACATGGAGCGGGCGCTTTCTCTTCTTTTTTTTGTTTAGATATCTATCGAGGAGGTGGTTGTTTCCCTGAAGAGAGCTGCCAGGGCTCCAGAGGACGCCCGAATTGGATCCTTTTATGATTGAGTTATAACATAGCTATTAGAGCTAGGTTTCTGGACTTTTATTGTGTTTAGGCATAGTGTTTATTATTATTTTATTACAGCTACTTTTTAGTAATTGCACTGTTATTAATTCTGACCACTAATTCTCACTGCCATTATAATCTCTCTCTAGCCACAACCAAATTGCTATATCAGCTATATTATTTATTGGTTATACCAGGGGAGCACAAACTTTTGCAGCTCGCCCCCCTGCCGGTGCTCGCGCCCCCCCCCCCCTTACCTTGATGCGGCGTCATGTGACCTGCAGCGGCATTCGACGAGGGTGACGTCACATGACCCCGCGGCGTAATTTAACATACTGTGCTATATCTATGCACACACAGCTGTCTCTAGGCATAAAACACATCCACACCGGGGGAAGGACCAGCACAGATAACATTCCAAGAGACACTGTTTTTAAGTATACCTTTTGCTTGCTTCATTCATTGTAACATCGCCGGAAGAAGAGATCAGTGTATCTCGAAAGCTCGCACAAATAAAAGCATTTCGTTAGCCACAGAACGGTATTATCTATTTATTTTTTGATTATTGAAGCTCGGCTAACACGGTACTGATACCTCTATATATATATATTGCGCGCGCACACACACATATAACGTTTTATCCAACTTTTTCATTTATCATTTGTAGAGAAAATGAACAATGTCGCCAGAAGTGCTATTTTTCAAAATGTAACATCTCTACTAATTAGTGTAAAATGATACTTCATATAAAGCAGGTTATGGGACCCATTATAAAATGACCTTCATGTTTCTTATCACATACCAGTATATGGATACTTTCTATTATCACAAGCTGCTAACATGTGACAGGGCTCAGAGTCTGAGCCCAGAATGTGACATACAGAACATTCTCATTCTAAATTTCAAAAAATATTGTGTTGATTTCTGACCTGACTGCCGTGGTTACAGCTCAACCACTCTGTTCTACTGTATGTCACCACTTTCTGCCACAACCAGCTGACGGTGGATCTGCAAGGAGTTCAACGCTTATTGGCATCACATCTGTTGCTTGGTTGACGTATCATTTCTCCAGCTTTTTATTGTATTGTTTCTAAATAGATTATATTTATTTAGTTGAATAGATATTTATTTAGTTTAATAGATATTTATTTAGTTTAATAGATTATATTTCTAAGTTTAATAAGTTATATTTCTTAGTTTAATAAGTTATATTTCTTAGTTTAATAAAATATATTTCTTAGTTTAATAAGTTATATTTCTTAGTTTAATAAGTTATATTTGTTAGTTTAATAAATTATATTTCTTAGTTTAATAAGTTATATTTCTTAGTTAATAGATTATATTTGTTAGCACAGTAGATTATATTTACTAGTATTTAAGTCTCCCCCTCAGTGCCCCATTAGGACCCGTGCGCATATTTCACATCTTTTCGGAGTCGCTTATTTTTTAGACCCTCGGAGCCGAAACCTAAAGGGGTCAGCTAAGAAAGTTCGGATCAAGAGGAGCCGCACAGCTTAAAGACAGAACATTTCCAAGGGAGATGGAGACAATTTGGGTAAGATCTGATTAAAGGACATCCTTTGAGGAAGGAAAGGGTGACAGGGGAGTCTAAGAGGGGGGTGAGAGAGCAAGGTGGTGTGTCAGATTGGGGCAGAGCAAGAGAACGCAAAAATGATGGGGATTTGCTGCACACCAAAAAAAAACAATAAGTAGTGATACTTTTACCGGTGCCCCTTAGTCTCAGGGAAGACCGGCATTTCGTCCAATGGATACAATATGATTGATGGGAAAGGGCACACGGATTTGAATAAAAAAAGATAATTTATTGTGCCACAGACTACAATGTTTCGGCTGCTGGCCTTTCTTTGCTGGATTTAGTGGGTTTAGCCACTTTACCTGAGAAAGACCAGCAGGCCGAAATGTTGTTGTCTATGGCAGTGCAAGAGAAAACAGGTTGGGGGGGGTGGGTTCTCGCAAAGTCGCCGACCCATGGGTGAGTGTCCCCGGTGGAAACTAGTCCTGGACCCCGGGAAAGCTGTCTGTGGCCCATACAAGCTGAGTAACATGTAAAAAGGACACATGTATGTTCAGAATGAGTTAGCATGGTATTTTGAGAGGCACCATAGCAGGTCAGTGCAAGTCAGTGCAGAGCACTGCAAGGTCAGTCAATATGAGGAAGGGTCCGATGGAGGAGTTGGAGGGTCCCAGAATATCTCTTAAAGCAGGGGTGCGCAAATCAAGGGGCACGACATTTTCTTGGGAGGAGGGGCTCGGCGCTTACAGAGGCCCCTCGCTCTTCCCCACAGCATTTAAATTAAATGCCGGAGATCGCGTGCAAGGCCTCTGTAAGTTCCCTTTCCTTGTCTCCGGCGGCTTCTGGCGACAGCAATGTGGCGTCACATGATGTGGCATTGCCATAGCAACGTGATATCACATGACGTCGTTACATCAGAACGTCGGAGACAAGGTGGGGAAGGTGGAGGGGGGAGCAGGGGGAAAAGGTTGTGCAACCCTGTCTTAAAGCATTGCCTTGCATACAGATCAGAGGCCAAGAATGGATATGGATATCCGATGTGAAGCCGGAAATAAGACAGAAAAGACCGTTTCGGGGGAAGAAGGTGAGTGATGAAATAGCTGTCACTGTGTAACTCTTCCAATTACCTGCAACTTCATGCAGAGAAATAGCAACGCTTGTTTTTAACGTGCTAAGCGCCTAATGGGGAATTCAACTGCTGAGAAGTTAAGGGAGTTACTAACCCAAACTCAGCGACGTTTCTGTGTCTCTGTGATAACTCCCCCAGGACATGCCTGAAAACCAGAGGTAACTCAATGTATTTTTGATAAATAGAAACATGACCTTCTGGGGAGGGGTATATAATGGGTACTGGGCCTGGTGAGGTGGGTATAACGAGTACTGGGCCTGGGGAGGGGCGTATAACAGGGTACTGGGCCTTGGGAAGGTTGTATAACTGGGTACTGGGCCTGGGGAGGTGGGTATAACGGGTATTTGCCCTGTGGAGGGCGGTATAACGTGGTATTGGGGATGGGGTATAAGTGGCACAGGAGCTCTTGCGATACAGAGTATCACTGTCCCTGGTTACAAACACTTCATGTCTCCTGCAGATCAGGACACACACGAAGGTGGTGCCCTTTGTGCCACCAGACGACGAGGCGGGCTACGAGGCGGACGACGAGGCATACGACAAAGCGGGCGTCAAGTGGAACAATGAGGTGGGCTACAAGGCAGCCGATGACGCAGACGTGGTGTACGATGACCAAGGAGCATACGACAGGTGTGGCCGGATCTGCTGCTTCACCTTTTTTAGGCGGAGGAGAAGACCCCGGGAGCAGGTAGGAGAATACGAGAGGTGCGGACAGATCTGCTGCTTCACCTTTTTTAGGCGGAGAAGAAGCCAGGTGCAGGTAGCAGAGGAGCCAGGGCGTAGATACAGGGGTATTCTAGGGGCCCTGAGAAGTTGGTTTGACCGCAGGAGAGGCAGATAAGATCAGGAAGGCTGAGGGAGGGGCAGGTACTAGAGGGAGATAGGGATATTGGGCGTGAGAGGGTGAGAGAGAACAAGGAGCAGGGCCAGAGCACGGGTTTCATGCGCCCGAGGCAAAACTTAAAATTTGTGCCCCAGTTGTATAAAAAATAATAAGATAAATAAAATAATAAAATAAACAGTGGCGTAGATATCGGGGCTGCAGGGGGGTGCGACCGCACCCCAGCGCAACGCAAAATAAAAATAAAAGGGCGCCAAAATACTGGATAAAAAAAAGAATAATAATTTAAAAAAAAAGATAAATAAATAAAATAATAAGAGGAAAAAATAATAATGATTATTAATGCGCCCCTAGGACCTCTGCGCGCTAGGCGACCGCCTAATGGCCGGCCGGCCCTGCGAGGTATGCGGGAGGAAAAGGGGTGAATGGGATAGATATGCAGGGGGATGGGGGAGCAGGTGAGTTATACACAGGGGCACAAGGGCCCCATCACCCGCATCTCTATATACTGAGTGTGCCCCTGTGTATAACAACGCTGATCTGTGCTGCTCCATCTGATCTCACTGCGCAGTGATCCAGGGACCATCCGATCGCCATTTAATGGGGTCAGGAAGGAATTTTTTTCCCCCATTGCACAGCAGGGGTTATGTTTCGCCTTCCTCTGGATCACAGCAACAAACTGCACTTTGTGCATGAATTATCAGTGAGATCTTTATACACCCTGCATTGGTCTTCACCCCTTTGCTGCCGGAGGGGCCTGCAATGCATTGCTCTGCGTGTTACTATATCGCTCTGCAATGTGCTGCAGGCCCCTCCCAGCAAAGAGATTCATTATTTCAATAAAATACTCTCTTTAATCAAACCTATGTGTAGTGTCTTTTCTATCCGTTGTATCTATTGCTAACAGCTCAGTGATTCTTCCCCAGGACGCTGCACTAGTGTCACGCTGCCAAGCCCGGGTGTGAGGGAGATTTATAGGGTCACATATACACTTCTGCCAAAACACGAGTGCAAACAGGAAGCCCCTCTGATCTCATATATTTTATTACACAAAACGGTATCTAAAAAGGTAAAAATAACATACATGGGATTCTGCTACAAATATCTCTCTAATTACAAACCAATTAGCAAATCATTCAGATTAGTCGAGCGAAAAGAAAGGGTTAAGTATCTCATGTACAGTATATGCAGTGTAGGCTGTTCTGCAGCATTACATGCAGGGGACAACGTTTAGGGGATATAAGTAATGCTGATCTCAGAGCTGACCGGCTGACCTGCTCTACCGGCTGACCGGCTGACCTGCTCTTCTGGCTGACCTGCTGACCTGCTCTACTGGCTGACCGGCTGACCTGCTCTACCGGCTGACCGGCTTCTCTTCTTTCAGCTAAATGACCTGAATTGTGGCCCCTGTATCTCCCAATTAAACGTTTTATTGGCATATTCTTGTTTGACTCGTTCTATACAGACATTTTCTATATATTCATTGTGGGATTTGATAACATCTGTAAGATCTCTCAGAATATCACATTCTGTACGTTTGTGTTGAAGATTTTTCCATTCTCAATTTACTTAATATTAGTTTTTGGCATCAATTATTTATATCGAGCCCAAAATACCTTTATACAGAATGCTGTTCCATTTAGCCCACAAATGCTGCTTCATTAAAGCCCATGGGTGGCACTTTATGCATTCTCAAACTTTTAGGCAACATCCCTAATTTCCAAAAGTGGGATTAAATCTGTACATATTTAAATGGTTAATTTTCTTACTCAGACTCCTAAATCCCTCCCCAAATATATCCGTTTCACATAAAAGTGTGTGCGCTTCTCCTTCCGCCTAACTGGCACGTCGTCCTTACGGGCGCCACTCCATGTAACTCCACGCTGCCCTCCAGTGGCAAAAGAAATAAGATACATTTACTATACTCGTCTGGCAGCTGCTCCCGTATAAGGTGGGTAACTCTGTATTAGGGGTCTTGGTAGACTATATTTTATACTTATGTCGGATAGATGAGGAATTAATATTCCTAACGGGTTATTGTGAGAGGCCTTAGATCTTATCCTATATGCACGCAGCCCTCGCCTCTCTGACCTTGAACACGTACTTCAATCTGATTTTTGAGACTTGAAACTGGATTTCCCAAAACAAACTGATTTTAAACACTGACAAGACTGTAACAATGGTATTTGGGACCAGAGCTAAATTGCTAAAGCTACCAATGACAGAGCTTCAGATAAAAACCAGCTCTAAAACCATCCTAGCCCCTGTTACTTGTTTGAAATATCTGATCATTCAACTCCCATTTAACATTTGGGTTGCACATTGATACCCTGACATCCAAATCCTATGCCAAACTAGGTGTACTTTAAAGGAACAAATCCTCCCTAAGGCCCTCATGCAGTAAGCAGCGATAAGCCACTTATCACCAGCTTATCGCCAAAAAAGCCACACTGATACACACACACACACACACACAGATACAGACACACTGATACACACACACACACCGCGCCCTGATGGCAGGGGTGGAGGCGTGGGGCTCCTGCTCTCCTCTGTCTGCCGTTACCGAACCCTTCCTATTCCCCCCTCTCTTGCTTTTCCCTCCTTTGAGGCTCACACTGTCCAGATCTTCTCTCCTCTCCCTGTTCATGTGGCGGTCATCTATCGCCCACCTACCTCTACTCATCCCCCTTCTGCCTTTCTCTCTCACTTTGAATCCTGGCTCTCTTTCTTTCTCTCCTCAGACTCCCCTGTTCTTCTCCTTGGGGACTTCAATTGCCACATTGATGACCCCTCTCTCTCTTGGGCTTCCCGCTTTCTTTCTCTTACCTCTTCTTTTGGCCTTCAACAGTGGACTGCAGCCAGCACCCACAAGGATGGCCACTACTTAGACCTGGTTTTCACTAAAAACTTATCTCTCTCTGATTTCTCCATTTCCCCTTTTCCTCTCTCTGACCATCATCTCATCTCATTCTCTTTATCTCGCTTCTCCCCTTCTCCACCTCCATCTACACTGGCGACACACTTTATTCGAGCTCGGCTAGTCCCACGAATTCGGGTATACCCGGGTATATTGAGGTTTGTGACTGTTTTCTGCCCGAGTGCATTGAGGTATTTTCCGGCAGGGATTGAAGCATTTTATTCCCGTTGGCTGCAATACTGCACAGTACATATATATATACTGCATTACAATTCATGAATTTATGCCATCTGGTAGACACGCGAAGCATTGCAGCCTATTAAATCCTAATCATTATCATTTAACAGATCAGCCGCCCATCAGCCAGGCATGAACCCAGGCTGGGAAGGCAAATGCAACGGGGCTTGTCAGAGGTGAGGAGCGGCGCATTCCAGGTATCTGCCAGGTACATACCGGGTATTTGCTCGAATAAAGTGTGTCGGTGCAGTACCCCCCGGTTCTGCAGAAACCTGCGCTCTATTCACTTACCTGACTTTGAGTCCACTTTACACTCCTCCCTCTCCTCTCTCAGCTCTGCTACAGACCCTGACAACCTGGTCAGAAAGTACAACTCTGTCTTGTCCTCATCTCTTGATCTACATGCCCCGCTTTCTCTCTGCCGCCCTCGCCCTTCTAACCCTAGACCCTGGCTAAATTCCCACACGCGCATGCTGCGTTCCTCCACTCGTTCCTCTGAACGCCTCTGGAGGAAGTCTCACACTCTCGCAGACTTCCTTCACTACAAATTTATGCTATCCTGTTTCAACTCTGCCCTCTCGCAAGCTAAACAAGCCTACTTTTCTGCACTAATAACATGCACAAGTCTAACCCACGCCGACTGTTCTCTGTCTTTGATACTCTACTCAAACCACCCTCAGCTGCCTCTCCTTCCTCCATCTCCGCTCAGGACTTTGCAGACTATTTTAAGGAAAAGGTGGAATCCATACGGCAGAACATCCCCTGTTTCTTCCCCCCATCCTACACCTCTTCCTAACTCTCCTCCTGCCTTCCTTGAGTCTTTTTCCACTGTCTCAGAGGAGGATGTGTCGCTGTTGATCTCCTCTTCTCCCTCTACCACTTGCCCTCTTAACCCCATTCCCTCCCATCTCCTAAAACCTCTAGCTCCTACTATAATCCCTACGCTTACACACATTTTTAACTCCTCCCTCTGCTCTGGAACCTTTCCATCCTCCTTCAAACATGCAACAGTCATACCATTACTCAAAAACAGCAAGCTTGACCCTACCTGTCTTTCTAACTATCGACCTGTCTCCCTCCTGCCTTTTGCCTCTAAACTACTTGAACGTCTTGTATTCTCTCGCTTGCTCCATTTTCTCAACACTTATTCTCTCCTAGACCCTCTACAATCTGGCTTCCGCACTGCTCACTCCACGGAAACAACCCTCACTAAAATAACTGACGAGCTCCATGCTGCCAAAGACAGAGGTCATTACACTCTGCTCATATTACTCGACCTCTCTGCAGCATTTGACACCGTGGACCACCCTCTTCTCCTCCACATTCTCCATACTCTAGGTATTCGGAACAAAGCTCTATCCTGGATCTCATCCTACCTCTCCCATCGTACTTTTAGTGTCTCTTCTGCTAACACCTCCTCCTCCTCTATTGATCTCTCTGTGGGGGTACCCCAGGGCTCTGTCCTGGGACCTCTTCTCTTTTCTCTGTACACACTCTCTCTAGGTGACCTAATAACATCTTTTGGGTTTAATTATCACCTCTATGCCGACGACACACAAATATACTTTTCAACACCTGACCTTACACCTGCTGTACAAACCAAAGTTTCTGAATGTCTCTCTGCTATATCATCCTGGATGGCCCTCCGACGCCTTAAACTCAACATGGCTAAAACAGAGCTCCTCATACTTCCTCCCAAACCTGGCCCTAATACCTCCTTCCACATTACTGTTGGAACTACAATCATTCACCCAGTAGCCCAAGCACGCTGCCTAGGGGTCACGTTCGACTCCTCTCTCACATTCGCCCCTCACATTCAAAACATTTCTAAAACTTGTCGCTTTTTCCTCCGCAATATAACTAAGATACGCCCTTTCCTCTGTTGTTCGACTGCTAAAACTCTGACTCAGGCCCTCATTCTCTCCTGTCTTGATTACTGTAACCTCCTGCTGTCCGGCCTTCCTGCCTCTCACCTGTCTCCCCTACAATCTATCCTAAATGCTGTTGCCAGAATCACTCTACTCTTTCCTAGATCTGTCTCAGCATCTCCCCTCATGAAATCCCTCTCCTGGCTTCCGATCAAATCCCGCATCTCACACTCCATTCTTCTCCTCACTTTTAAAGCTTTACATTCTTCTGCCCCTCCTTACATCTCATCCCTAATTTCTCGGTATGCACCATCCAGACTCTTGCGTTCTTCTCAAGGATGTCTTCTTTCTACCCCCTTTGTATCTAAAGCCCTCTCCCGCCTTAAACCTTTTTCACTGACTGCCCCACATCTCTGGAATGCCCTTCCCCTCAGTACCCGACTAGCACCCTCTCTATCCACCTTTAAGACCCACCTTAAGACACACTTGCTTAAAGAAGCATATGAATAGCACTGTGGATATTCTAAACACGATACATAATGCTTGACCCCCTGCAGACGCACTTACCAGAACTCCCTCCTACTGTCTCTGTACGTTCTCCCTACCTACCAATTAGACTGTAAGCTCCTCGGGGCAGGGACTCCTCTTCCGAAATGTTACTTTTATGTCTAAAGCACTTATTCCCATGATCTGTTATTTATATTATCTGTTATTTATTTGATTACCACATGTATTACTACTGTGAAGCGCTATGTACACTAATGGCGCTATATAAATAAAGACATACAATACAATACAATACACACACACACAGATACAGACACACACACTGATACACACACACACACACACACACACACACACTGACACACACACACACACACACAGATACACACAGATACACACACACACAGATACACACACACACACACACAGATACACAAACACACAGAGATACACATACACACACACACACACATACACACAAATACACACACACAGATACACATACACACACACACACACACACACTGATACACATACACACACACACACACACACACACACACACACACACTGATACACATACACACACACACACACACACACACACACACACTGATACACATACACACACACACACACACAGATACACACACCCACACACACCCACTGATTCACACACACACACACACACACACACACACACACACACACACACACACACAAAGCTGTGAGCGCCGGAGGGGCAAAGGTGGGAGCGCCGGGGGGCAAAGCTGTGAGCGCCGGGGGGGGGGGCAAAGGTGGGAGCGCCGGGGGGCAAAGGTGGGAGTGCCGATGGGGCAAAGGTGGGAGCGCCGGGGGGCAAAGGTGGGAGTGCCGATGGGGCAATGGTGGGAGCGCCGGGGGGGCAATGGTGGGAGCGCCAGGGGGGCAAAGGTACAAGGTGGTACAAAGGTAGGCGCACCCCCGCTACCACCTCCTATTACCCCCCCTGGCTGGGACCCGGGACAGAAAGGGGACACTCACCGCGAACAGAGGAGCCGGGAGCGGGAAGACACTTGTGCTCTGCACAAAGCGGAAGTCCCGCCCCCGGCTTCCTCTGACCTGCCTGCAACCAATCCCCTGCGGGCCGGCCGGCATTCTAAGTCCCGCCCCCGGCATTCTCCTTCATTCAGTCTCCCCGGCAGCATTCACACACACACATAGAAAATACTTACCGGCCGCCGCATTCTCCTCACCGCCGCTGCCCCGCAATACCGGGACCAGGGACAAAAATCGGGACATAACCGGGACGGAGCTAAAATCGGGACAGGGCAGAAAAAAACGGGACTGTCCCGGCAAAACCGGGACGAATGGTCACCCTACTTACAGACTATTCACTTGAGTGGACCATAAAGTGTCTTATAGAGGGAACTCTAAGGTGTCTTAAGATGCATTAAGATATATTATGTATGTAAATATTTATTTATATAGCGCTTTTATAAGAGAGGCAATACAGTACAGAGAATTATAGTACAATAAGTGCAACAAACAAAATCAGACAATAGGAAAGGAAATCCCTGGCCTGCAGAGCTTACAGTCTTAATGCTAGATCCATGGAACTCTGTTGTGTTTACGCTAATAACGGTACATTCCTGAAATTGGTACCTGACCCTGTGTGGTAGGCAGAGACACAGGGGCAGTGCCTGCCAATATCATAAAGAGCAGTGCACTTCCTATTTAGTAGAAGTGTGTGTCAGAGTTAAGAGTTCAGTCCAGAGTTAGAGTCTGCTGAGTCTGTCACCTGGCTGGCCCAGGGTGACAGAGAGAGCCTATATCAATTGGCCGTTGGAGAAGGGGAGCCATCAGCCTCTGAGTAGAGCTGATGCAACCTTAGTTAGGGAGGTGGACCAATTCCTCTCACCCTGTCTAGGGGGCGAGGGAAGAGCTAGCCCCACCCTGGGTGCCCTTGACCTGGGGTGGTGGCAGGGACACAGAGACCATCCTGAGGGAGAGCAGTCCTGTGTGGAGGAAGACACCCTGTACCTGATATATAGTCTTGTTGCTGCTATTCTGCTGCTGTGAATAAAGAGCTGCGGCTGCTTTTAAAGATATACAGTGTGAGACTGGAATCTCTCATCCCCGAGGGGGGGGGGGGGGGACTCTCTGGAAGGATTCCACCCGTATTCCTGGGGCTCAGAGATGGAGGCGCTGCACCATTACATACATAGTTACATAATAGATGAGGTTGAAAAAAGACGTACGTCCATCAAGTTCAACCTATGCTAAATTCAGACAACAGATACTTACTTATTGATCCAGAGGAAGGCAAACAAAAAACCCCATTAAGGGGAAAAATTAATTCCTTCCTGACTCCAAGAATTGGCAATCGGATTAATCCCTGGATCAACATCCTTCCCATATATACTTATTTGGTATATCCCTGTATACCTGTCCCATCTAAAAAGATGTCCAACCTTTTTTTGAACAAATCTATTGTATCTGCCATCAGTCTCCATGGGTAATGAGTTCCACATTTTAACTGCCCTTACTGTAAAGAACCCTTTCCTTTGTTGCTGGTGAAATTTCCTTTCCTCCAACCTTAAGGGATGGCCCGAGTCCTTTGTACTGCCCGTGGGATGAATAGTTCTTTTGAAAGCTCCTTGTATTGTCCCTGAATATATTTGTATATAGTTATCATATCCCCTCTTAGACGCCTCTTTTCTAATGTAAATAAATCCAATATAGCTAGCCTCTCCTCATAAGTTAGAATGTCCATCCCCTTTATTAATTTGGTGGCTCTTCTCTGCACTCTCTCTAGTTCCAAAATGTCTTTTCTTAGGATTGGTGCCCAAAATTGTACTCCATATTCAAGGTGTGGTCTTACTAATGCTTTGTAAAGGGGCATAATTATGTCTACTTCCCTTCCATCAATTGCCCGTTTGATGCAAGATAAGATCTTGTTTGCCTTTGCAGCTACTGCATGACATTGGGCACTATTGCTAAGCCTGCTGTCTACAAGCACCCCTAAATCCTTCTCCATCAAGGATTCCCCCAATATATCTCCATTTAATTTGTAAGTCGCCTTTTTATTCTTGCATCCCAAATGCATAACCTTATATTTATCTGTATTAAACCTCATTTGCCATTTACCTGCCCACGTTTCCAGTCTCTCCAAGTCCTTCTGAAGAGAAATTTCATCCTGCTCTGATAAGACGGAGGCATTCACCCCAGAAACCTGATCCTGTCATCCCCCATACCATCGCGGGAGACTCAGGCCCCCCTGTTGCCAGCAGGTATGCACCACACTCAGACACGTAGCCAGACCCTAGTACAGAGGAGGGGGGCCCGATCTGCGATTGGCCCAGGGAAGGGGGGCTACATTGGGAATCGATGTTATTTTTCTTCATATTAATGGGTATCCTCAAAGCGAATGATATGCCAAAATGACGTCCATTAGCAAAACTACAATTGTTTCTTCACTTTTTCTGCTTGATCAATAGGGTGACCAGATTTCGAAAATGAAAAACCGGGACACCTTAAAAAATAATTTATTAAACAAATTACATCACGTGACACCCCCTGTTGCCATGACAACAAGACACTCTGATGCCCCTGCAGTGTTAGTGTGTATAGAGGTGGGGGCTTTGCTTGGGCCCTTCAACTCTTACAGCCAGGGCATTATTGGCCAGGAATGCCCAGTTCGGAGGGGATTACTACTTCAAAATGTATTTGATTCGTAACAACATCAAAAAACTCTAATACCAATAACTAACAACCACAGACAATGATAATCTAAACCATCAAATAAAATGTCTACGGCCCTTGTTCAAGCATGTTTGCGGTACTTACCAGATAAATCAGTGCCTGCAATCCACGACTGTATCCGCCTCTCCGAGCGTCTGAAAGCAACCCAGCGTTCCTGGTGTGTGGCTGAAGAGGTGAGGGACTCCCTCCTCTCAAACGGAAAAGAAGAGCAAAAAATAGAGTTGGAACATACCTATCATACAGGGATGAGAGAGAGAGACAGAGAATGAGAGAGAGAGACAGAGAATGAGAGACAGAGAATGAGAGAGAGACAGAGAATGAGAGAGAGACACAGAGAGAGAGAGAGAGACAGAGAATGAGAGAGAGACAGAGAGAGGGACATAGGGAGAGAGAGACAAAAGTAATGTACTGTATAACCATTATACCGTACCCCCTAGTATTCGTGTAATCATTGTCCCACACCCCCTTTTACTCACGCTTTGGCAATACTGAAATGTTCTTTTGACAGAGACACACAGAGAGAAACAGAGACACACAGAGAGAGACAGAGACACAGAGAGAGAGACAGAGACACAGAGAGACACACAGAGAGAGACAGAGACACACAGAGAGAGACAGAGACACAGAGAGAGAGAGAGAGACACAGAGAGAGAGAGAGAGACACGGGCCTATTTAGTAAGCGTCGATAAGGCTGCGTCTATAGTATTTCAGACGGAGGGAAGGCACACACGCTGCAATACACTTGCTGAAGCCTGAGCTTTTTTATGGCTTTGCAGGGTATGCAGCGGGTGCGATTGGGGGCGTGGCAATAAATATTTGGAGGCGTGGCAATAACGTTCCGGCGCGGACGTCACTTTCCTACCTCACATCCCGATCCACCGGCATTTTTTCAGATGCAGCATCTGAAGCACTGTGCAGACAAGAAGAAAAATGCACACAATGCGCACCAGAGATTAAAATATAGTAAATTATTTATTAATAAAACAAGAAATAACCGAGGAGGATCCAACCCCACCTCAGTACTTTCTTCTCGTTGCTATTGCCACACTATACGTCCTGACGCCGGAAGGGAAGTTGGTACGCGACCAAGACGAGACACCGGATTTACAGTGGAACCACAACATACCACAGATTGCTGGAGGACCACACTGCGAGGGGCGCAGCCTATCGAGTTTCCCGGTCATCGTCCAAAGTCTGGAGCTGCGGAGTGACCACCGGATTACCACGGAGCCCGAGCCTGTCTCACACAATGCTTTTACCAAACGGATGTTTGTGAGTTTGCTATTTTTATCTTGTCCAGGAAATGAAATTGTTAAACCGAATTTACACATGGAGCGGGCGCTTTCTCTTCTTTTTTTTGTTTAGATATCTATCGAGGAGGTGGTTGTTTCCCTGAAGAGAGCTGCCAGGGCTCCAGAGGACGCCCGAATTGGATCCTTTTATGATTGAGTTATAACATAGCTATTAGAGCTAGGTTTCTGGACTTTTATTGTGTTTAGGCATAGTGTTTATTATTATTTTATTACAGCTACTTTTTAGTAATTGCACTGTTATTAATTCTGACCACTAATTCTCACTGCCATTATAATCTCTCTCTAGCCACAACCAAATTGCTATATCAGCTATATTATTTATTGGTTATACCAGGGGAGCACAAACTTTTGCAGCTCGCCCCCCTGCCGGTGCTCGCGCCCCCCCCCCTTACCTTGATGCGGCGTCATGTGACCTGCAGCGGCATTCGACGAGGGTGACGTCACATGACCCCGCGGCGTAATTTAACATACTGTGCTATATCTATGCACACACAGCTGTCTCTAGGCATAAAACACATCCACACCGGGGGAAGGACCAGCACAGATAACATTCCAAGAGACACTGTTTTTAAGTATACCTTTTGCTTGCTTCATTCATTGTAACATCGCCGGAAGAAGAGATCAGTGTATCTCGAAAGCTCGCACAAATAAAAGCATTTCGTTAGCCACAGAACGGTATTATCTATTTATTTTTTGATTATTGAAGCTCGGCTAACACGGTACTGATACCTCTATATATATATATTGCGCGCGCACACACACATATAACGTTTTATCCAACTTTTTCATTTATCATTTGTAGAGAAAATGAACAATGTCGCCAGAAGTGCTATTTTTCAAAATGTAACATCTCTACTAATTAGTGTAAAATGATACTTCATATAAAGCAGGTTATGGGACCCATTATAAAATGACCTTCATGTTTCTTATCACATACCAGTATATGGATACTTTCTATTATCACAAGCTGCTAACATGTGACAGGGCTCAGAGTCTGAGCCCAGAATGTGACATACAGAACATTCTCATTCTAAATTTCAAAAAATATTGTGTTGATTTCTGACCTGACTGCCGTGGTTACAGCTCAACCACTCTGTTCTACTGTATGTCACCACTTTCTGCCACAACCAGCTGACGGTGGATCTGCAAGGAGTTCAACGCTTATTGGCATCACATCTGTTGCTTGGTTGACGTATCATTTCTCCAGCTTTTTATTGTATTGTTTCTAAATAGATTATATTTATTTAGTTGAATAGATATTTATTTAGTTTAATAGATATTTATTTAGTTTAATAGATTATATTTCTAAGTTTAATAAGTTATATTTCTTAGTTTAATAAGTTATATTTCTTAGTTTAATAAAATATATTTCTTAGTTTAATAAGTTATATTTCTTAGTTTAATAAGTTATATTTGTTAGTTTAATAAATTATATTTCTTAGTTTAATAAGTTATATTTCTTAGTTAATAGATTATATTTGTTAGCACAGTAGATTATATTTACTAGTATTTAAGTCTCCCCCTCAGTGCCCCATTAGGACCCGTGCGCATATTTCACATCTTTTCGGAGTCGCTTATTTTTTAGACCCTCGGAGCCGAAACCTAAAGGGGTCAGCTAAGAAAGTTCGGATCAAGAGGAGCCGCACAGCTTAAAGACAGAACATTTCCAAGGGAGATGGAGACAATTTGGGTAAGATCTGATTAAAGGACATCCTTTGAGGAAGGAAAGGGTGACAGGGGAGTCTAAGAGGGGGGTGAGAGAGCAAGGTGGTGTGTCAGATTGGGGCAGAGCAAGAGAACGCAAAAATGATGGGGATTTGCTGCACACCAAAAAAAAACAATAAGTAGTGATACTTTTACCGGTGCCCCTTAGTCTCAGGGAAGACCGGCATTTCGTCCAATGGATACAATATGATTGATGGGAAAGGGCACACGGATTTGAATAAAAAAAGATAATTTATTGTGCCACAGACTACAATGTTTCGGCTGCTGGCCTTTCTTTGCTGGATTTAGTGGGTTTAGCCACTTTACCTGAGAAAGACCAGCAGGCCGAAATGTTGTTGTCTATGGCAGTGCAAGAGAAAACAGGTTGGGGGGGGTGGGTTCTCGCAAAGTCGCCGACCCATGGGTGAGTGTCCCCGGTGGAAACTAGTCCTGGACCCCGGGAAAGCTGTCTGTGGCCCATACAAGCTGAGTAACATGTAAAAAGGACACATGTATGTTCAGAATGAGTTAGCATGGTATTTTGAGAGGCACCATAGCAGGTCAGTGCAAGTCAGTGCAGAGCACTGCAAGGTCAGTCAATATGAGGAAGGGTCCGATGGAGGAGTTGGAGGGTCCCAGAATATCTCTTAAAGCAGGGGTGCGCAAATCAAGGGGCACGACATTTTCTTGGGAGGAGGGGCTCGGCGCTTACAGAGGCCCCTCGCTCTTCCCCACAGCATTTAAATTAAATGCCGGAGATCGCGTGCAAGGCCTCTGTAAGTTCCCTTTCCTTGTCTCCGGCGGCTTCTGGCGACAGCAATGTGGCGTCACATGATGTGGCATTGCCATAGCAACGTGATATCACATGACGTCGTTACATCAGAACGTCGGAGACAAGGTGGGGAAGGTGGAGGGGGGAGCAGGGGGAAAAGGTTGTGCAACCCTGTATTAAAGCATTGCCTTGCATACAGATCAGAGGCCAAGAATGGATATGGATATCCGATGTGAAGCCGGAAATAAGACAGAAAAGACCGTTTCGGGGGAAGAAGGTGAGTGATGAAATAGCCGTCACTGTGTAACTCTTCCAATTACCTGCAACTTCATGCAGAGAAATAGCAACGCTTGTTTTTAACGTGCTAAGCGCCTAATGGGGAATTCAACTGCTGAGAAGTTAAGGGAGTTACTAACCCAAACTCAGCGACGTTTCTGTGTCTCTGTGATAACTCCCCCAGGACATGCCTGAAAACCAGAGGTAACTCAATGTATTTTTGATAAATAGAAACATGACCTTCTGGGGAGGGGTATATAATGGGTACTGGGCCTGGTGAGGTGGGTATAACGAGTACTGGGCCTGGGGAGGGGCGTATAACAGGGTACTGGGCCTTGGGAGGGTTGTATAACTGGGTACTGGGCCTGGGGAGGTGGGTATAACGGGTATTTGCCCTGTGGAGGGCGGTATAACGTGGTATTGGGGATGGGGTATAAGTGGCACAGGAGCTCTTGCGATACAGAGTATCACTGTCCCTGGTTACAAACACTTCATGTCTCCTGCAGATCAGGACACACACGAAGGTGGTGCCCTTTGTGCCACCAGACGACGAGGCGGGCTACGAGGCGGACGACGAGGCATACGACAAAGCGGGCGTCAAGTGGAACAATGAGGTGGGCTACAAGGCGGCCGATGACGCAGACGTGGTGTACGATGACCAAGGAGCATACGACAGGTGTGGCCGGATCTGCTGCTTCACCTTTTTTAGGCGGAGGAGAAGACCCCGGGAGCAGGTAGGAGAATACGAGAGGTGCGGACAGATCTGCTGCTTCACCTTTTTTAGGCGGAGAAGAAGCCAGGTGCAGGTAGCAGAGGAGCCAGGGCGTAGATACAGGGGTATTCTAGGGGCCCTGAGAAGTTGGTTTGACCGCAGGAGAGGCAGATAAGATCAGGAAGGCTGAGGGAGGGGCAGGTACTAGAGGGAGATAGGGATATTGGGCGTGAGAGGGTGAGAGAGAACAAGGAGCAGGGCCAGAGCACGGGTTTCATGCGCCCGAGGCAAAACTTAAAATTTGTGCCCCAGTTGTATAAAAAATAATAAGATAAATAAAATAATAAAATAAACAGTGGCGTAGATATCGGGGCTGCAGGGGGGTGCGACCGCACCCCAGCGCAACGCAAAATAAAAATAAAAGGGCGCCAAAATACTGGATAAAAAAAAGAATAATAATTTAAAAAAAAAGATAAATAAATAAAATAATAAGAGGAAAAAATAATAATGATTATTAATGCGCCCCTAGGACCTCTGCGCGCTAGGCGACCGCCTAATGGCCGGCCGGCCCTGCGAGGTATGCGGGAGGAAAAGGGGTGAATGGGATAGATATGCAGGGGGATGGGGGAGCAGGTGAGTTATACACAGGGGCACAAGGGCCCCATCACCCGCATCTCTATATACTGAGTGTGCCCCTGTGTATAACAACGCTGATCTGTGCTGCTCCATCTGATCTCACTGCGCAGTGATCCAGGGACCATCCGATCGCCATTTAATGGGGTCAGGAAGGAATTTTTTTCCCCCATTGCACAGCAGGGGTTATGTTTCGCCTTCCTCTGGATCACAGCAACAAACTGCACTTTGTGCATGAATTATCAGTGAGATCTTTATACACCCTGCATTGGTCTTCACCCCTTTGCTGCCGGAGGGGCCTGCAATGCATTGCTCTGCGTGTTACTATATCGCTCTGCAATGTGCTGCAGGCCCCTCCCAGCAAAGAGATTCATTATTTCAATAAAATACTCTCTTTAATCAAACCTATGTGTAGTGTCTTTTCTATCCGTTGTATCTATTGCTAACAGCTCAGTGATTCTTCCCCAGGACGCTGCACTAGTGTCACGCTGCCAAGCCCAGGTGTGAGGGAGATTTATAGGGTCACATATACACTTCTGCCAAAACACGAGTGCAAACAGGAAGCCCCTCTGATCTCATATATTTTATTACACAAAACGGTATCTAAAAAGGTAAAAATAACATACATGGGATTCTGCTACAAATATCTCTCTAATTACAAACCAATTAGCAAATCATTCAGATTAGTCGAGCGAAAAGAAAGGGTTAAGTATCTCATGTACAGTATATGCAGTGTAGGCTGTTCTGCAGCATTACATGCAGGGGACAACGTTTAGGGGATATAAGTAATGCTGATCTCAGAGCTGACCGGCTGACCTGCTCTACCGGCTGACCGGCTGACCTGCTCTTCTGGCTGACCTGCTGACCTGCTCTACTGGCTGACCGGCTGACCTGCTCTACCGGCTGACCGGCTTCTCTTCTTTCAGCTAAATGACCTGAATTGTGGCCCCTGTATCTCCCAATTAAACGTTTTATTGGCATATTCATGTTTGACTCGTTCTATACAGACATTTTCTATATATTCATTGTGGGATTTGATAACATCTGTAAGATCTCTCAGAATATCACATTCTGTACGTTTGTGTTGAAGATTTTTCCATTCTCAATTTACTTAATATTAGTTTTTGGCATCAATTATTTATATCGAGTCCAAAATACCTTTATACAGAATGCTGTTCCATTTAGCCCACAAATGCTGCTTCATTAAAGCCCATGGGTGGCACTTTATGCATTCTCAAACTTTTAGGCAACATCCCTAATTTCCAAAAGTGGGATTAAATCTGTACATATTTAAATGGTTAATTTTCTTACTCAGACTCCTAAATCCCTCCCCAAATATATCCGTTTCACATAAAAGTGTGTGCGCTTCTCCTTCCGCCTAACTGGCACGTCGTCCTTACGGGCGCCACTCCTTGCAACTCCACGCTGCCCTCCAGTGGCAAAAGAAATAAGATACATTTACTATACTCGTCTGGCAGCTGCTCCCGTATAAGGTGGGTAACTCTGTATTAGGGGTCTTGGTAGACTATATTTTATACTTATGTCGGATAGATGAGGAATTAATATTCCTAACGGGTTATTGTGAGAGGCCTTAGATCTTATCCTATATGCACGCAGCCCTCGCCTCTCTGACCTTGAACACGTACTTCAATCTGATTTTTGAGACTTGAAACTGGATTTCCCAAAACAAACTGATTTTAAACACTGACAAGACTGTAACAATGGTATTTGGGACCAGAGCTAAATTGCTAAAGCTACCAATGACAGAGCTTCAGATAAAAACCAGCTCTAAAACCATCCTAGCCCCTGTTACTTGTTTGAAATATCTGATCATTCAACTCCCATTTAACATTTGGGTTGCACATTGATACCCTGACATCCAAATCCTATGCCAATCTAGGTGTACTTTAAAGGAACAAATCCTCCCTAAGGCCCTCATGCAGTAAGCAGCGATAAGCCACTTATCACCAGCTTATCGCCAAAAAAGCCACACTGATACACACACACACACACACACAGATACAGACACACTGATACACACACACACACCGCGCCCTGATGGCAGGGGTGGAGGCGTGGGGCTCCTGCTCTCCTCTGTCTGCCGTTACCGAACCCTTCCTATTCCCCCCTCTCTTGCTTTTCCCTCCTTTGAGGCTCACACTGTCCAGATCTTCTCTCCTCTCCCTGTTCATGTGGCGGTCATCTATCGCCCACCTACCTCTACTCATCCCCCTTCTGCCTTTCTCTCTCACTTTGAATCCTGGCTCTCTTTCTTTCTCTCCTCAGACTCCCCTGTTCTTCTCCTTGGGGACTTCAATTGCCACATTGATGACCCCTCTCTCTCTTGGGCTTCCCGCTTTCTTTCTCTTACCTCTTCTTTTGGCCTTCAACAGTGGACTGCAGCCAGCACCCACAAGGATGGCCACTACTTAGACCTGGTTTTCACTAAAAACTTATCTCTCTCTGATTTCTCCATTTCCCCTTTTCCTCTCTCTGACCATCATCTCATCTCATTCTCTTTATCTCGCTTCTCCCCTTCTCCACCTCCATCTACCCCCCGGTTCTGCAGAAACCTGCGCTCTATTCACTTACCTGACTTTGAGTCCACTTTACACTCCTCCCTCTCCTCTCTCAGCTCTGCTACAGACCCTGACAACCTGGTCAGAAAGTACAACTCTGTCTTGTCCTCATCTCTTGATCTACATGCCCCGCTTTCTCTCTGCCGCCCTCGCCCTTCTAACCCTAGACCCTGGCTAAATTCCCACACGCGCATGCTGCGTTCCTCCACTCGTTCCTCTGAACGCCTCTGGAGGAAGTCTCACACTCTCGCAGACTTCCTTCACTACAAATTTATGCTATCCTGTTTCAACTCTGCCCTCTCGCAAGCTAAACAAGCCTACTTTTCTGCACTAATAACATGCACAAGTCTAACCCACGCCGACTGTTCTCTGTCTTTGATACTCTACTCAAACCACCCTCAGCTGCCTCTCCTTCCTCCATCTCCGCTCAGGACTTTGCAGACTATTTTAAGGAAAAGGTGGAATCCATACGGCAGAACATCCCCTGTTTCTTCCCCCCATCCTACACCTCTTCCTAACTCTCCTCCTGCCTTCCTTGAGTCTTTTTCCACTGTCTCAGAGGAGGATGTGTCGCTGTTGATCTCCTCTTCTCCCTCTACCACTTGCCCTCTTGACCCCATTCCCTCCCATCTCCTAAAACCTCTAGCTCCTACTATAATCCCTACGCTTACACACATTTTTAACTCCTCCCTCTGCTCTGGAACCTTTCCATCCTCCTTCAAACATGCAACAGTCATACCATTACTCAAAAACAGCAAGCTTGACCCTACCTGTCTTTCTAACTATCGACCTGTCTCCCTCCTGCCTTTTGCCTCTAAACTACTTGAACGTCTTGTATTCTCTCGCTTGCTCCATTTTCTCAACACTTATTCTCTCCTAGACCCTCTACAATCTGGCTTCCGCACTGCTCACTCCACGGAAACAACCCTCACTAAAATAACTGACGACCTCCATGCTGCCAAAGACAGAGGTCATTACACTCTGCTCATATTACTCGACCTCTCTGCAGCATTTGACACCGTGGACCACCCTCTTCTCCTCCACATTCTCCATACTCTAGGTATTCGGAACAAAGCTCTATCCTGGATCTCATCCTACCTCTCCCATCGTACTTTTAGTGTCTCTTCTGCTAACACCTCCTCCTCCTCTATTGATCTCTCTGTGGGGGTACCCCAGGGCTCTGTCCTGGGACCTCTTCTCTTTTCTCTGTACACACTCTCTCTAGGTGACCTAATAACATCTTTTGGGTTTAATTATCACCTCTATGCCGACGACACACAAATATACTTTTCAACACCTGACCTTACACCTGCTGTACAAACCAAAGTTTCTGAATGTCTCTCTGCTATATCATCCTGGATGGCCCTCCGACGCCTTAAACTCAACATGGCTAAAACAGAGCTCCTCATACTTCCTCCCAAACCTGGCCCTAATACCTCCTTCCACATTACTGTTGGAACTACAATCATTCACCCAGTAGCCCAAGCACGCTGCCTAGGGGTCACGTTCGACTCCTCTCTCACATTCGCCCCTCACATTCAAAACATTTCTAAAACTTGTCGCTTTTTCCTCCGCAATATAACTAAGATACGCCCTTTCCTCTGTTGTTCGACTGCTAAAACTCTGACTCAGGCCCTCATTCTCTCCTGTCTTGATTACTGTAACCTCCTGCTGTCCGGCCTTCCTGCCTCTCACCTGTCTCCCCTACAATCTATCCTAAATGCTGTTGCCAGAATCACTCTACTCTTTCCTAGATCTGTCTCAGCATCTCCCCTCATGAAATCCCTCTCCTGGCTTCCGATCAAATCCCGCATCTCACACTCCATTCTTCTCCTCACTTTTAAAGCTTTACATTCTTCTGCCCCTCCTTACATCTCATCCCTAATTTCTCGGTATGCACCATCCAGACTCTTGCGTTCTTCTCAAGGATGTCTTCTTTCTACCCCCTTTGTATCTAAAGCCCTCTCCCGCCTTAAACCTTTTTCACTGACTGCCCCACATCTCTGGAATGCCCTTCCCCTCAGTACCCGACTAGCACCCTCTCTATCCACCTTTAAGACCCACCTTAAGACACACTTGCTTAAAGAAGCATATGAATAGCACTGTGGATATTCTAAACACGATACATAATGCTTGACCCCCTGCAGACGCACTTACCAGAACTCCCTCCTACTGTCTCTGTACGTTCTCCCTACCTACCAATTAGACTGTAAGCTCCTCGGGGCAGGGACTCCTCTTCCGAAATGTTACTTTTATGTCTAAAGCACTTATTCCCATGATATGTTTTTTATATTATCTGTTATTTATTTGATTACCACATGTATTACTACTGTGAAGCGCTATGTACACTAATGGCGCTATATAAATAAAGACATACAATACAATACAATACACACACACACAGATACAGACACACTGATACACACACACACACACACACCCACCCACTAATACACACACACACACACACACACACACACACACACACACACACACACACACACACACACACACACACACTGATTCACACACACACACACACACACACACACACACACCCACTGATTCACACACACACACCCACACCCACTGATTCACACACACACAGACCCACTGATACACACACACACACACACACACTGAAACACACACACACACTGAAACACACACACACACTGAAACACACACACACACACACACACACACACACACACACACACACACACACACACTGATACACACACACACACACACACTGACACACACACACACACACACAGATACACACACACACAGATACACACACACACACAGATACACAAACACACAGAGATAAACATACACACACACACACACACATACACACAAATACACACACACAGATACACATACACACACACACACACACACACACTGATACACATACACACACACACACACACACACACACACACACACACTGATACACATACACACACACACACACACACACACACACACACACACTGATACACATACACACACACACACACACAGATACACACACCCACACACACCCACTGATTCACACACACACACACACACACACACACACACACACACACACACACACACACACACACACACAAAGCTGTGAGCGCCGGAGGGGCAAAGGTGGGAGCGCCGGGGGGCAAAGCTGTGAGCGCCGGGGGGGGGCAAAGGTGGGAGCGCCGGGGGGCAAAGGTGGGAGTGCCGATGGGGCAAAGGTGGGAGCGCCGGGGGGCAAAGGTGGGAGTGCCGATGGGGCAATGGTGGGAGCGCCGGGGGGGCAATGGTGGGAGCGCCAGGGGGGCAAAGGTACAAGGTGGTACAAAGGTAGGCGCACCCCCGCTACCACCTCCTATTACCCCCCCTGGCTGGGACCCGGGACAGAAAGGGGACACTCACCGCGAACAGAGGAGCCGGGAGCGGGAAGACACTTGTGCTCTGCACAAAGCGGAAGTCCCGCCCCCGGCTTCCTCTGACCTGCCTGCAACCAATCCCCTGCGGGCCGGCCGGCATTCTAAGTCCCGCCCCCGGCATTCTCCTTCATTCAGTCTCCCCGGCAGCATTCACACACACACATAGAAAATACTTACCGGCCGCCGCATTCTCCTCACCGCCGCTGCCCCGCAATACCGGGACCAGGGACAAAAATCGGGACATAACCGGGACGGAGCTAAAATCGGGACAGGGCAGAAAAAAACGGGACTGTCCCGGCAAAACCGGGACGAATGGTCACCCTACTTACAGACTATTCACTTGAGTGGACCATAAAGTGTCTTATAGAGGGAACTCTAAGGTGTCTTAAGATGCATTAAGATATATTATGTATGTAAATATTTATTTATATAGCGCTTTTATAAGAGAGGCAATACAGTACAGAGAATTATAGTACAATAAGTGCAACAAACAAAATCAGACAATAGGAAAGGAAATCCCTGGCCTGCAGAGCTTACAGTCTTAATGCTAGATCCATGGAACTCTGTTGTGTTTACGCTAATAACGGTACATTCCTGAAATTGGTACCTGACCCTGTGTGGTAGGCAGAGACACAGGGGCAGTGCCTGCCAATATCATAAAGAGCAGTGCACTTCCTATTTAGTAGAAGTGTGTGTCAGAGTTAAGAGTTCAGTCCAGAGTTAGAGTCTGCTGAGTCTGTCACCTGGCTGGCCCAGGGTGACAGAGAGAGCCTATATCAATTGGCCGTTGGAGAAGGGGAGCCATCAGCCTCTGAGTAGAGCTGATGCAACCTTAGTTAGGGAGGTGGACCAATTCCTCTCACCCTGTTTAGGGGGCGAGGGAAGAGCTAGCCCCACCCTGGGTGCCCTTGACCTGGGGTGGTGGCAGGGACACAGAGACCATCCTGAGGGAGAGCAGTCCTGTGTGGAGGAAGACACCCTGTACCTGATATATAGTCTTGTTGCTGCTATTCTGCTGCTGTGAATAAAGAGCTGCGGCTGCTTTTAAAGATATACAGTGTGAGACTGGAATCTCTCATCCCCGAGGGGGGGGGGGGGGGGGGGGACTCTCTGGAAGGATTCCACCCGTATTCCTGGGGCTCAGAGATGGAGGCGCTGCACCATTACATACATAGTTACATAATAGATGAGGTTGAAAAAAGACGTACGTCCATCAAGTTCAACCTATGCTAAATTCAGACAACAGATACTTACTTATTGATCCAGAGGAAGGCAAACAAAAAACCCCATTAAGGGGAAAAATTAATTCCTTCCTGACTCCAAGAATTGGCAATCGGATTAATCCCTGGATCAACATCCTTCCCATATATACTTATTTGGTATATCCCTGTATACCTGTCCCATCTAAAAAGATGTCCAACCTTTTTTTGAACAAATCTATTGTATCTGCCATCACAGTCTCCATGGGTAATGAGTTCCACATTTTAACTGCCCTTACTGTAAAGAACCCTTTCCTTTGTTGCTGGTGAAATTTCCTTTCCTCCAACCTTAAGGGATGGCCCGAGTCCTTTGTACTGCCCGTGGGATGAATAGTTCTTTTGAAAGCTCCTTGTATTGTCATTGAATATATTTGTATATAGTTATCATATCCCCTCTTAGATGCCTCTTTTCTAATGTAAATAAATCCAATATAGCTAGCCTCTCCTCATAAGTTAGAATGTCCATCCCCTTTATTAATTTGGTGGCTCTTCTCTGCACTCTCTCTAGTTCCATAATGTCTTTTCTTAGGTTTGGTGCCCAAAATTGTACTCCATATTCAAGGTGTGGTCTTACTAATGCTTTGTAAAGGGGCATAATTATGTCTACTTCCCTTCCATCCATTGCCCGTTTGATGCAAGATAAGATCTTGTTTGCCTTTGCAGCTACTGCATGACATTGGGCACTATTGCTAAGCCTGCTGTCTACAAGCACCCCTAAATCCTTCTCCATCAAGGATTCCCCCAATATATCTCCATTTAATTTGTAAGTCGCCTTTTTATTCTTGCATCCCAAATGCATAACCTTATATTTATCTGTATTAAACCTCATTTGCCATTTACCTGCCCACGTTTCCAGTCTCTCCAAGTCCTTCTGAAGAGAAATTTCATCCTGCTCTGATAAGACGGAGGCATTCACCCCAGAAACCTGATCCTGTCATCCCCCATACCATCGCGGGAGACTCAGGCCCCCCTGTTGCCAGCAGGTATGCACCACACTCAGACACGTAGCCAGACCCTAGTACAGAGGAGGGGGGCCCGATCTGCGATTGGCCCAGGGAAGGGGGGCTACATTGGGAATCGATGTTATTTTTCTTCATATTAATGGGTATCCTCAAAGCGAATGATATGCCAAAATGACGTCCATTAGCAAAACTACAATTGTTTCTTCACTTTTTCTGCTTGATCAATAGGGTGACCAGATTTCGAAAATGAAAAACCGGGACACCTTAAAAAATAATTTATTAAACAAATTACATCACGTGACACCCCCTGTTGCCATGACAACAAGACACTCTGATGCCCCTGCAGTGTTAGTGTGTATAGAGGTGGGGGCTTTGCTTGGGCCCTTCAACTCTTACAGCCAGGGCATTATTGGCCAGGAATGCCCAGTTCGGAGGGGATTACTACTTCAAAATGTATTTGATTCGTAACAACATCAAAAAACTCTAATACCAATAACTAACAACCACAGACAATGATAATCTAAACCATCAAATAAAATGTCTACGGCCCTTGTTCAAGCATGTTTGCGGTACTTACCAGATAAATCAGTGCCTGCAATCCACGACTGTATCCGCCTCTCCGAGCGTCTGAAAGCAACCCAGCGTTCCTGGTGTGTGGCTGAAGAGGTGAGGGACTCCCTCCTCTCAAACGGAAAAGAAGAGCAAAAAATAGAGTTGGAACATACCTATCATACAGGGATGAGAGAGAGAGACAGAGAATGAGAGAGAGACAGAGAATGAGAGACAGAGAATGAGAGACAGAGAATGAGAGAGAGACAGAGAATGAGAGAGAGACACAGAGAGAGAGAGAGACAGAGAATGAGAGAGAGACAGAGAGAGGGACACAGGGAGAGAGAGACAAAAGTAATGTACTGTATAACCATTATACCGTACCCCCTAGTATTCGTGTAATCATTGTCCCACACCCCCTTTTACTCACGCTTTGGCAATACTGAAATGTTCTTTTGACAGAGACACACAGAGAGAAACAGAGACACACAGAGAGAGACAGAGACACAGAGAGAGAGACAGAGACACAGAGAGACACACAGAGAGAGACAGAGACACAGAGAGAGAGAGAGACACACAGAGAGAGAGAGAGAGAGAGACACGGGCCTATTTAGTAAGCGTCGATAAGGCTGCGTCTATAGTATTTCAGACGGAGGGAAGGCACACACGCTGCAATACACTTGCTGAAGCCTGAGCTTTTTTATGGCTTTGCAGGGTATGCAGCGGGTGCGATTGGGGGCGTGGCAATAAATATTTGGAGGCGTGGCAATAACGTTCCGGCGCGGACGTCACTTTCCTACCTCACATCCCGATCCACCGGCATTTTTTCAGATGCAGCATCTGAAGCACTGTGCAGACAAGAAGAAAAATGCACACAATGCGCACCAGAGATTAAAATATAGTAAATTATTTATTAATAAAACAAGAAATAACCGAGGAGGATCCAACCCCACCTCAGTACTTTCTTCTCGTTGCTATTGCCACACTATACGTCCTGACGCCGGAAGGGAAGTTGGTACGCGACCAAGACGAGACACCGGATTTACAGTGGAACCACAACATACCACAGATTGCTGGAGGACCACACTGCGAGGGGCGCAGCCTATCGAGTTTCCCGGTCATCGTCCAAAGTCTGGAGCTGCGGAGTGACCACCGGATTACCACGGAGCCCGAGCCTGTCTCACACAATGCTTTTACCAAACGGATGTTTGTGAGTTTGCTATTTTTATCTTGTCCAGGAAATGAAATTGTTAAACCGAATTTACACATGGAGCGGGCGCTTTCTCTTCTTTTTTTTGTTTAGATATCTATCGAGGAGGTGGTTGTTTCCCTGAAGAGAGCTGCCAGGGCTCCAGAGGACGCCCGAATTGGATCCTTTTATGATTGAGTTATAACATAGCTATTAGAGCTAGGTTTCTGGACTTTTATTGTGTTTAGGCATAGTGTTTATTATTATTTTATTACAGCTACTTTTTAGTAATTGCACTGTTATTAATTCTGACCACTAATTCTCACTGCCATTATAATCTCTCTCTAGCCACAACCAAATTGCTATATCAGCTATATTATTTATTGGTTATACCAGGGGAGCACAAACTTTTGCAGCTCGCCCCCCTGCCGGTGCTCGCGCCCCCCCCCCCCCCCTTACCTTGATGCGGCGTCATGTGACCTGCAGCGGCATTTGACGAGGGTGACGTCACATGACCCCGCAGCGTAATTTAACATACTGTGCTATATCTATGCACACACAGCTGTCTCTAGGCATAAAACACATCCACACCGGGGGAAGGACCAGCACAGATAACATTCCAAGAGACACTGTTTTTAAGTATACCTTTTGCTTGC
Source organism: Ascaphus truei (assembly GCF_040206685.1). NCBI lineage: Eukaryota > Metazoa > Chordata > Amphibia > Anura > Ascaphidae > Ascaphus > Ascaphus truei. The sequence continues at coordinate 168,818 of NW_027456136.1, read as the reverse complement.
TTCATTCATTGTAACATCGCCGGAAGAAGAGATCAGTGTATCTCGAAAGCTCGCACAAATAAAAGCATTTCGTTAGCCACAGAACGGTATTATCTATTTATTTTTTGATTATTGAAGCTCGGCTAACACGGTACTGATACCTCTATATATATATATTGCGCGCGCACACACACACATATAACGTTTTATCCAACTTTTTCATTTATCATTTGTAGAGAAAATGAACAATGTCGCCAGAAGTGCTATTTTTCAAAATGTAACATCTCTACTAATTAGTGTAAAATGATACTTCATATAAAGCAGGTTATGGGACCCATTATAAAATGACCTTCATGTTTCTTATCACATACCAGTATATGGATACTTTCTATTATCACAAGCTGCTAACATGTGACAGGGCTCAGAGTCTGAGCCCAGAATGTGACATACAGAACATTCTCATTCTAAATTTCAAAAAATATTGTGTTGATTTCTGACCTGACTGCCGTGGTTACAGCTCAACCACTCTGTTCTACTGTATGTCACCACTTTCTGCCACAACCAGCTGACGGTGGATCTGCAAGGAGTTCAACGCTTATTGGCATCACATCTGTTGCTTGGTTGACGTATCATTTCTCCAGCTTTTTATTGTATTGTTTTTAAATAGATTATATTTATTTAGTTGAATAGATATTTATTTAGTTTAATAGATATTTATTTAGTTTAATAGATTATATTTCTAAGTTTAATAAGTTATATTTCTTAGTTTAATAAGTTATATTTCTTAGTTTAATAAAATATATTTCTTAGTTTAATAAGTTATATTTCTTAGTTTAATAAGTTATATTTGTTAGTTTAATAAATTATATTTCTTAGTTTAATAAGTTATATTTCTTAGTTAATAGATTATATTTGTTAGCACAGTAGATTATATTTACTAGTATTTAAGTCTCCCCCTCAGTGCCCCATTAGGACCCGTGCGCATATTTCACATCTTTTCGGAGTCGCTTATTTTTTAGACCCTCTGAGCCGAAACCTAAAGGGGTCAGCTAAGAAAGTTCGGATCAAGAGGAGCCGCACAGCTTAAAGACAGAACATTTCCAAGGGAGATGGAGACAATTTGGGTAAGATCTGATTAAAGGACATCCTTTGAGGAAGGAAAGGGTGACAGGGGAGTCTAAGAGGGGGGTGAGAGAGCAAGGTGGTGTGTCAGATTGGGGCAGAGCAAGAGAACGCAAAAATGATGGGGATTTGCTGCACACCAAAAAAAAACAATAAGTAGTGATACTTTTACCGGTGCCCCTTAGTCTCAGGGAAGACCGGCATTTCGTCCAATGGATACAATATGATTGATGGGAAAGGGCACACGGATTTGAATAAAAAAAGATAATTTATTGTGCCACAGACTACAATGTTTCGGCTGCTGGCCTTTCTTTGCTGGATTTAGTGGGTTTAGCCACTTTACCTGAGAAAGACCAGCAGGCCGAAATGTTGTTGTCTATGGCAGTGCAAGAGAAAACAGGTTGGGGGGGGTGGGTTCTCGCAAAGTCGCCGACCCATGGGTGAGTGTCCCCGGTGGAAACTAGTCCTGGACCCCGGGAAAGCTGTCTGTGGCCCATACAAGCTGAGTAACATGTAAAAAGGACACATGTATGTTCAGAATGAGTTAGCATGGTATTTTGAGAGGCACCATAGCAGGTCAGTGCAAGTCAGTGCAGAGCACTGCAAGGTCAGTCAATATGAGGAAGGGTCCGATGGAGGAGTTGGAGGGTCCCAGAATATCTCTTAAAGCAGGGGTGCGCAAATCAAGGGGCACGACATTTTCTTGGGAGGAGGGGCTCGGCGCTTACAGAGGCCCCTCGCTCTTCCCCACAGCATTTAAATTAAATGCCGGAGATCGCGTGCAAGGCCTCTGTAAGTTCCCTTTCCTTGTCTCCGGCGGCTTCTGGCGACAGCAATGTGGCGTCACATGATGTGGCATTGCCATAGCAACGTGATATCACATGACGTCGTTACATCAGAACGTCGGAGACAAGGTGGGGAAGGTGGAGGGGGGAGCAGGGGGAAAAGGTTGTGCAACCCTGTATTAAAGCATTGCCTTGCATACAGATCAGAGGCCAAGAATGGATATGGATATCCGATGTGAAGCCGGAAATAAGACAGAAAAGACCGTTTCGGGGGAAGAAGGTGAGTGATGAAATAGCCGTCACTGTGTAACTCTTCCAATTACCTGCAACTTCATGCAGAGAAATAGCAACGCTTGTTTTTAACGTGCTAAGCGCCTAATGGGGAATTCAACTGCTGAGAAGTTAAGGGAGTTACTAACCCAAACTCAGCGACGTTTCTGTGTCTCTGTGATAACTCCCCCAGGACATGCCTGAAAACCAGAGGTAACTCAATGTATTTTTGATAAATAGAAACATGACCTTCTGGGGAGGGGTATATAATGGGTACTGGGCCTGGTGAGGTGGGTATAACGAGTACTGGGCCTGGGGAGGGGCGTATAACAGGGTACTGGGCCTTGGGAGGGTTGTATAACTGGGTACTGGGCCTGGGGAGGTGGGTATAACGGGTATTTGCCCTGTGGAGGGCGGTATAACGTGGTATTGGGGATGGGGTATAAGTGGCACAGGAGCTCTTGCGATACAGAGTATCACTGTCCCTGGTTACAAACACTTCATGTCTCCTGCAGATCAGGACACACACGAAGGTGGTGCCCTTTGTGCCACCAGACGACGAGGCGGGCTACGAGGCGGACGACGAGGCATACGACAAAGCGGGCGTCAAGTGGAACAATGAGGTGGGCTACAAGGCGGCCGATGACGCAGACGTGGTGTACGATGACCAAGGAGCATACGACAGGTGTGGCCGGATCTGCTGCTTCACCTTTTTTAGGCGGAGGAGAAGACCCCGGGAGCAGGTAGGAGAATACGAGAGGTGCGGACAGATCTGCTGCTTCACCTTTTTTAGGCGGAGAAGAAGCCAGGTGCAGGTAGCAGAGGAGCCAGGGCGTAGATACAGGGGTATTCTAGGGGCCCTGAGAAGTTGGTTTGACCGCAGGAGAGGCAGATAAGATCAGGAAGGCTGAGGGAGGGGCAGGTACTAGAGGGAGATAGGGATATTGGGCGTGAGAGGGTGAGAGAGAACAAGGAGCAGGGCCAGAGCACGGGTTTCATGCGCCCGAGGCAAAACTTAAAATTTGTGCCCCAGTTGTATAAAAAATAATAAGATAAATAAAATAATAAAATAAACAGTGGCGTAGATATCGGGGCTGCAGGGGGGTGCGACCGCACCCCAGCGCAACGCAAAATAAAAATAAAAGGGCGCCAAAATACTGGATAAAAAAAAGAATAATAATTTTAAAAAAAAGATAAATAAATAAAATAATAAGAGGAAAAAATAATAATGATTATTAATGCGCCCCTAGGACCTCTGCGCGCTAGGCGACCGCCTAATGGCCGGCCGGCCCTGCGAGGTATGCGGGAGGAAAAGGGGTGAATGGGATAGATATGCAGGGGGATGGGGGAGCAGGTGAGTTATACACAGGGGCACAAGGGCCCCATCACCCGCATCTCTATATACTGAGTGTGCCCCTGTGTATAACAACGCTGATCTGTGCTGCTCCATCTGATCTCACTGCGCAGTGATCCAGGGACCATCCGATCGCCATTTAATGGGGTCAGGAAGGAATTTTTTTCCCCCATTGCACAGCAGGGGTTATGTTTCGCCTTCCTCTGGATCACAGCAACAAACTGCACTTTGTGCATGAATTATCAGTGAGATCTTTATACACCCTGCATTGGTCTTCACCCCTTTGCTGCCGGAGGGGCCTGCAATGCATTGCTCTGCGTGTTACTATATCGCTCTGCAATGTGCTGCAGGCCCCTCCCAGCAAAGAGATTCATTATTTCAATAAAATACTCTCTTTAATCAAACCTATGTGTAGTGTCTTTTCTATCCGTTGTATCTATTGCTAACAGCTCAGTGATTCTTCCCCAGGACGCTGCACTAGTGTCACGCTGCCAAGCCCAGGTGTGAGGGAGATTTATAGGGTCACATATACACTTCTGCCAAAACACGAGTGCAAATAGGAAGCCCCTCTGATCTCATATATTTTATTACACAAAACGGTATCTAAAAAGGTAAAAATAACATACATGGGATTCTGCTACAAATATCTCTCTAATTACAAACCAATTAGCAAATCATTCAGATTAGTCGAGCGAAAAGAAAGGGTTAAGTATCTCATGTACAGTATATGCAGTGTAGGCTGTTCTGCAGCATTACATGCAGGGGACAACGTTTAGGGGATATAAGTAATGCTGATCTCAGAGCTGACCGGCTGACCTGCTCTACCGGCTGACCGGCTGACCTGCTCTTCTGGCTGACCTGCTGACCTGCTCTACTGGCTGACCGGCTGACCTGCTCTACCGGCTGACCGGCTTCTCTTCTTTCAGCTAAATGACCTGAATTGTGGCCCCTGTATCTCCCAATTAAACGTTTTATTGGCATATTCTTGTTTGACTCGTTCTATACAGACATTTTCTATATATTCATTGTGGGATTTGATAACATCTGTAAGATCTCTCAGAATATCACATTCTGTACGTTTGTGTTGAAGATTTTTCCATTCTCAATTTACTTAATATTAGTTTTTGGCATCAATTATTTATATCGAGTCCAAAATACCTTTATACAGAATGCTGTTCCATTTAGCCCACAAATGCTGCTTCATTAAAGCCCATGGGTGGCACTTTATGCATTCTCAAACTTTTAGGCAACATCCCTAATTTCCAAAAGTGGGATTAAATCTGTACATATTTAAATGGTTAATTTTCTTACTCAGACTCCTAAATCCCTCCCCAAATATATCCGTTTCACATAAAAGTGTGTGCGCTTCTCCTTCCGCCTAACTGGCACGTCGTCCTTACGGGCGCCACTCCATGTAACTCCACGCTGCCCTCCAGTGGCAAAAGAAATAAGATACATTTACTATACTCGTCTGGCAGCTGCTCCCGTATAAGGTGGGTAACTCTGTATTAGGGGTCTTGGTAGACTATATTTTATACTTATGTCGGATAGATGAGGAATTAATATTCCTAACGGGTTATTGTGAGAGGCCTTAGATCTTATCCTATATGCACGCAGCCCTCGCCTCTCTGACCTTGAACACGTACTTCAATCTGATTTTTGAGACTTGAAACTGGATTTCCCAAAACAAACTGATTTTAAACACTGACAAGACTGTAACAATGGTATTTGGGACCAGAGCTAAATTGCTAAAGCTACCAATGACAGAGCTTCAGATAAAAACCAGCTCTAAAACCATCCTAGCCCCTGTTACTTGTTTGAAATATCTGATCATTCAACTCCCATTTAACATTTGGGTTGCACATTGATACCCTGACATCCAAATCCTATGCCAATCTAGGTGTACTTTAAAGGAACAAATCCTCCCTAAGGCCCTCATGCAGTAAGCAGCGATAAGCCACTTATCACCAGCTTATCGCCAAAAAAGCCACACTGATACACACACACACACACACACAGATACAGACACACTGATACACACACACACACCGCGCCCTGATGGCAGGGGTGGAGGCGTGGGGCTCCTGCTCTCCTCTGTCTGCCGTTACCGAACCCTTCCTATTCCCCCCTCTCTTGCTTTTCCCTCCTTTGAGGCTCACACTGTCCAGATCTTCTCTCCTCTCCCTGTTCATGTGGCGGTCATCTATCGCCCACCTACCTCTACTCATCCCCCTTCTGCCTTTCTCTCTCACTTTGAATCCTGGCTCTCTTTCTTTCTCTCCTCAGACTCCCCTGTTCTTCTCCTTGGGGACTTCAATTGCCACATTGATGACCCCTCTCTCTCTTGGGCTTCCCGCTTTCTTTCTCTTACCTCTTCTTTTGGCCTTCAACAGTGGACTGCAGCCAGCACCCACAAGGATGGCCACTACTTAGACCTGGTTTTCACTAAAAACTTATCTCTCTCTGATTTCTCCATTTCCCCTTTTCCTCTCTCTGACCATCATCTCATCTCATTCTCTTTATCTCGCTTCTCCCCTTCTCCACCTCCATCTACCCCCCGGTTCTGCAGAAACCTGCGCTCTATTCACTTACCTGACTTTGAGTCCACTTTACACTCCTCCCTCTCCTCTCTCAGCTCTGCTACAGACCCTGACAACCTGGTCAGAAAGTACAACTCTGTCTTGTCCTCATCTCTTGATCTACATGCCCCGCTTTCTCTCTGCCGCCCTCGCCCTTCTAACCCTAGACCCTGGCTAAATTCCCACACGCGCATGCTGCGTTCCTCCACTCGTTCCTCTGAACGCCTCTGGAGGAAGTCTCACACTCTCGCAGACTTCCTTCACTACAAATTTATGCTATCCTGTTTCAACTCTGCCCTCTCGCAAGCTAAACAAGCCTACTTTTCTGCACTAATAACATGCACAAGTCTAACCCACGCCGACTGTTCTCTGTCTTTGATACTCTACTCAAACCACCCTCAGCTGCCTCTCCTTCCTCCATCTCCGCTCAGGACTTTGCAGACTATTTTAAGGAAAAGGTGGAATCCATACGGCAGAACATCCCCTGTTTCTTCCCCCCATCCTACACCTCTTCCTAACTCTCCTCCTGCCTTCCTTGAGTCTTTTTCCACTGTCTCAGAGGAGGATGTGTCGCTGTTGATCTCCTCTTCTCCCTCTACCACTTGCCCTCTTGACCCCATTCCCTCCCATCTCCTAAAACCTCTAGCTCCTACTATAATCCCTACGCTTACACACATTTTTAACTCCTCCCTCTGCTCTGGAACCTTTCCATCCTCCTTCAAACATGCAACAGTCATACCATTACTCAAAAACAGCAAGCTTGACCCTACCTGTCTTTCTAACTATCGACCTGTCTCCCTCCTGCCTTTTGCCTCTAAACTACTTGAACGTCTTGTATTCTCTCGCTTGCTCCATTTTCTCAACACTTATTCTCTCCTAGACCCTCTACAATCTGGCTTCCGCACTGCTCACTCCACGGAAACAACCCTCACTAAAATAACTGACGACCTCCATGCTGCCAAAGACAGAGGTCATTACACTCTGCTCATATTACTCGACCTCTCTGCAGCATTTGACACCGTGGACCACCCTCTTCTCCTCCACATTCTCCATACTCTAGGTATTCGGAACAAAGCTCTATCCTGGATCTCATCCTACCTCTCCCATCGTACTTTTAGTGTCTCTTCTGCTAACACCTCCTCCTCCTCTATTGATCTCTCTGTGGGGGTACCCAGGGCTCTGTCCTGGGACCTCTTCTCTTTTCTCTGTACACACTCTCTCTAGGTGACCTAATAACATCTTTTGGGTTTAATTATCACCTCTATGCCGACGACACACAAATATACTTTTCAACACCTGACCTTACACCTGCTGTACAAACCAAAGTTTCTGAATGTCTCTCTGCTATATCATCCTGGATGGCCCTCCGACGCCTTAAACTCAACATGGCTAAAACAGAGCTCCTCATACTTCCTCCCAAACCTGGCCCTAATACCTCCTTCCACATTACTGTTGGAACTACAATCATTCACCCAGTAGCCCAAGCACGCTGCCTAGGGGTCACGTTCGACTCCTCTCTCACATTCGCCCCTCACATTCAAAACATTTCTAAAACTTGTCGCTTTTTCCTCCGCAATATAACTAAGATACGCCCTTTCCTCTGTTGTTCGACTGCTAAAACTCTGACTCAGGCCCTCATTCTCTCCTGTCTTGATTACTGTAACCTCCTGCTGTCCGGCCTTCCTGCCTCTCACCTGTCTCCCCTACAATCTATCCTAAATGCTGTTGCCAGAATCACTCTACTCTTTCCTAGATCTGTCTCAGCATCTCCCCTCATGAAATCCCTCTCCTGGCTTCCGATCAAATCCCGCATCTCACACTCCATTCTTCTCCTCACTTTTAAAGCTTTACATTCTTCTGCCCCTCCTTACATCTCATCCCTAATTTCTCGGTATGCACCATCCAGACTCTTGCGTTCTTCTCAAGGATGTCTTCTTTCTACCCCCTTTGTATCTAAAGCCCTCTCCCGCCTTAAACCTTTTTCACTGACTGCCCCACATCTCTGGAATGCCCTTCCCCTCAGTACCCGACTAGCACCCTCTCTATCCACCTTTAAGACCCACCTTAAGACACACTTGCTTAAAGAAGCATATGAATAGCACTGTGGATATTCTAAACACGATACATAATGCTTGACCCCCTGCAGACGCACTTACCAGAACTCCCTCCTACTGTCTCTGTACGTTCTCCCTACCTACCAATTAGACTGTAAGCTCCTCGGGGCAGGGACTCCTCTTCCGAAATGTTACTTTTATGTCTAAAGCACTTATTCCCATGATATGTTTTTTATATTATCTGTTATTTATTTGATTACCACATGTATTACTACTGTGAAGCGCTATGTACACTAATGGCGCTATATAAATAAAGACATACAATACAATACAATACACACACACACAGATACAGACACACTGATACACACACACACACACACACCCACCCACTAATACACACACACACACACACACACACACACACACACACACACACACACACACACACACACACACACACTGATTCACACACACACACACACACACACACCCACTGATTCACACACACACACCCACACCCACTGATTCACACACACACAGACCCACTGATACACACACACACACACACACACTGAAACACACACACACACTGAAACACACACACACACTGAACACACACACACACACACACACACACACACACACACACACACACACACACACACACACACTGATACACACACACACACACACACTGACACACACACACACACACACACAGATACACACACACACAGATACACACACACACACAGATACACAAACACACAGAGATAAACATACACACACACACACACACATACACACAAATACACACACACAGATACACATACACACACACACACACACACACACTGATACACATACACACACACACACACACACACACACACACACACTGATACACATACACACACACACACACACACACACACACACACACACACACTGATACACATACACACACACACACACACAGATACACACACCCACACACACCCACTGATTCACACACACACACACACACACACACACACACACACACACACACACACACACACACACACACACACACACAAAGCTGTGAGCGCCGGAGGGGCAAAGGTGGGAGCGCCGGGGGGCAAAGCTGTGAGCGCCGGGGGGGGGGCAAAGGTGGGAGCGCCGGGGGGCAAAGGTGGGAGTGCCGATGGGGCAAAGGTGGGAGCGCCGGGGGGCAAAGGTGGGAGTGCCGATGGGGCAATGGTGGGAGCGCCGGGGGGGCAATGGTGGGAGCGCCAGGGGGGCAAAGGTACAAGGTGGTACAAAGGTAGGCGCACCCCCGCTACCACCTCCTATTACCCCCCCTGGCTGGGACCCGGGACAGAAAGGGGACACTCACCGCGAACAGAGGAGCCGGGAGCGGGAAGACACTTGTGCTCTGCACAAAGCGGAAGTCCCGCCCCCGGCTTCCTCTGACCTGCCTGCAACCAATCCCCTGCGGGCCGGCCGGCATTCTAAGTCCCGCCCCCGGCATTCTCCTTCATTCAGTCTCCCCGGCAGCATTCACACACACACATAGAAAATACTTACCGGCCGCCGCATTCTCCTCACCGCCGCTGCCCCGCAATACCGGGACCAGGGACAAAAATCGGGACATAACCGGGACGGAGCTAAAATCGGGACAGGGCAGAAAAAAACGGGACTGTCCCGGCAAAACCGGGACGAATGGTCACCCTACTTACAGACTATTCACTTGAGTGGACCATAAAGTGTCTTATAGAGGGAACTCTAAGGTGTCTTAAGATGCATTAAGATATATTATGTATGTAAATATTTATTTATATAGCGCTTTTATAAGAGAGGCAATACAGTACAGAGAATTATAGTACAATAAGTGCAACAAACAAAATCAGACAATAGGAAAGGAAATCCCTGGCCTGCAGAGCTTACAGTCTTAATGCTAGATCCATGGAACTCTGTTGTGTTTACGCTAATAACGGTACATTCCTGAAATTGGTACCTGACCCTGTGTGGTAGGCAGAGACACAGGGGCAGTGCCTGCCAATATCATAAAGAGCAGTGCACTTCCTATTTAGTAGAAGTGTGTGTCAGAGTTAAGAGTTCAGTCCAGAGTTAGAGTCTGCTGAGTCTGTCACCTGGCTGGCCCAGGGTGACAGAGAGAGCCTATATCAATTGGCCGTTGGAGAAGGGGAGCCATCAGCCTCTGAGTAGAGCTGATGCAACCTTAGTTAGGGAGGTGGACCAATTCCTCTCACCCTGTTTAGGGGGCGAGGGAAGAGCTAGCCCCACCCTGGGTGCCCTTGACCTGGGGTGGTGGCAGGGACACAGAGACCATCCTGAGGGAGAGCAGTCCTGTGTGGAGGAAGACACCCTGTACCTGATATATAGTCTTGTTGCTGCTATTCTGCTGCTGTGAATAAAGAGCTGCGGCTGCTTTTAAAGATATACAGTGTGAGACTGGAATCTCTCATCCCCGAGGGGGGGGGGGGGGGGGGGGACTCTCTGGAAGGATTCCACCCGTATTCCTGGGGCTCAGAGATGGAGGCGCTGCACCATTACATACATAGTTACATAATAGATGAGGTTGAAAAAAGACGTACGTCCATCAAGTTCAACCTATGCTAAATTCAGACAACAGATACTTACTTATTGATCCAGAGGAAGGCAAACAAAAAACCCCATTAAGGGGAAAAATTAATTCCTTCCTGACTCCAAGAATTGGCAATCGGATTAATCCCTGGATCAACATCCTTCCCATATATACTTATTTGGTATATCCCTGTATACCTGTCCCATCTAAAAAGATGTCCAACCTTTTTTTGAACAAATCTATTGTATCTGCCATCACAGTCTCCATGGGTAATGAGTTCCACATTTTAACTGCCCTTACTGTAAAGAACCCTTTCCTTTGTTGCTGGTGAAATTTCCTTTCCTCCAACCTTAAGGGATGGCCCGAGTCCTTTGTACTGCCCGTGGGATGAATAGTTCTTTTGAAAGCTCCTTGTATTGTCATTGAATATATTTGTATATAGTTATCATATCCCCTCTTAGATGCCTCTTTTCTAATGTAAATAAATCCAATATAGCTAGCCTCTCCTCATAAGTTAGAATGTCCATCCCCTTTATTAATTTGGTGGCTCTTCTCTGCACTCTCTCTAGTTCCATAATGTCTTTTCTTAGGTTTGGTGCCCAAAATTGTACTCCATATTCAAGGTGTGGTCTTACTAATGCTTTGTAAAGGGGCATAATTATGTCTACTTCCCTTCCATCCATTGCCCGTTTGATGCAAGATAAGATCTTGTTTGCCTTTGCAGCTACTGCATGACATTGGGCACTATTGCTAAGCCTGCTGTCTACAAGCACCCCTAAATCCTTCTCCATCAAGGATTCCCCCAATATATCTCCATTTAATTTGTAAGTCGCCTTTTTATTCTTGCATCCCAAATGCATAACCTTATATTTATCTGTATTAAACCTCATTTGCCATTTACCTGCCCACGTTTCCAGTCTCTCCAAGTCCTTCTGAAGAGAAATTTCATCCTGCTCTGATAAGACGGAGGCATTCACCCCAGAAACCTGATCCTGTCATCCCCCATACCATCGCGGGAGACTCAGGCCCCCCTGTTGCCAGCAGGTATGCACCACACTCAGACACGTAGCCAGACCCTAGTACAGAGGAGGGGGGCCCGATCTGCGATTGGCCCAGGGAAGGGGGGCTACATTGGGAATCGATGTTATTTTTCTTCATATTAATGGGTATCCTCAAAGCGAATGATATGCCAAAATGACGTCCATTAGCAAAACTACAATTGTTTCTTCACTTTTTCTGCTTGATCAATAGGGTGACCAGATTTCGAAAATGAAAAACCGGGACACCTTAAAAAATAATTTATTAAACAAATTACATCACGTGACACCCCCTGTTGCCATGACAACAAGACACTCTGATGCCCCTGCAGTGTTAGTGTGTATAGAGGTGGGGGCTTTGCTTGGGCCCTTCAACTCTTACAGCCAGGGCATTATTGGCCAGGAATGCCCAGTTCGGAGGGGATTACTACTTCAAAATGTATTTGATTCGTAACAACATCAAAAAACTCTAATACCAATAACTAACAACCACAGACAATGATAATCTAAACCATCAAATAAAATGTCTACGGCCCTTGTTCAAGCATGTTTGCGGTACTTACCAGATAAATCAGTGCCTGCAATCCACGACTGTATCCGCCTCTCCGAGCGTCTGAAAGCAACCCAGCGTTCCTGGTGTGTGGCTGAAGAGGTGAGGGACTCCCTCCTCTCAAACGGAAAAGAAGAGCAAAAAATAGAGTTGGAACATACCTATCATACAGGGATGAGAGAGAGAGACAGAGAATGAGAGAGAGACAGAGAATGAGAGACAGAGAATGAGAGACAGAGAATGAGAGAGAGACAGAGAATGAGAGAGAGACACAGAGAGAGAGAGAGACAGAGAATGAGAGAGAGACAGAGAGAGGGACACAGGGAGAGAGAGACAAAAGTAATGTACTGTATAACCATTATACCGTACCCCCTAGTATTTGTGTAATCATTGTCCCACACCCCCTTTTACTCACGCTTTGGCAATACTGAAATGTTCTTTTGACAGAGACACACAGAGAGAAACAGAGACACACAGAGAGAGACAGAGACACAGAGAGAGAGACAGAGACACAGAGAGACACACAGAGAGAGACAGAGACACAGAGAGAGAGAGAGAGACACAGAGAGAGAGAGAGAGAGACACGGGCCTATTTAGTAAGCGTCGATAAGGCTGCGTCTATAGTATTTCAGACGGAGGGAAGGCACACACGCTGCAATACACTTGCTGAAGCCTGAGCTTTTTTATGGCTTTGCAGGGTATGCAGCGGGTGCGATTGGGGGCGTGGCAATAAATATTTGGAGGCGTGGCAATAACGTTCCGGCGCGGACGTCACTTTCCTACCTCACATCCCGATCCACCGGCATTTTTTCAGATGCAGCATCTGAAGCACTGTGCAGACAAGAAGAAAAATGCACACAATGCGCACCAGAGATTAAAATATAGTAAATTATTTATTAATAAAACAAGAAATAACCGAGGAGGATCCAACCCCACCTCAGTACTTTCTTCTCGTTGCTATTGCCACACTATACGTCCTGACGCCGGAAGGGAAGTTGGTACGCGACCAAGACGAGACACCGGATTTACAGTGGAACCACAACATACCACAGATTGCTGGAGGACCACACTGCGAGGGGCGCAGCCTATCGAGTTTCCCGGTCATCGTCCAAAGTCTGGAGCTGCGGAGTGACCACCGGATTACCACGGAGCCCGAGCCTGTCTCATACAATGCTTTTACCAAACGGATGTTTGTGAGTTTGCTATTTTTATCTTGTCCAGGAAATGAAATTGTTAAACCGAATTTACACATGGAGCGGGCGCTTTCTCTTCTTTTTTTTGTTTAGATATCTATCGAGGAGGTGGTTGTTTCCCTGAAGAGAGCTGCCAGGGCTCCAGAGGACGCCCGAATTGGATCCTTTTATGATTGAGTTATAACATAGCTATTAGAGCTAGGTTTCTGGACTTTTATTGTGTTTAGGCATAGTGTTTATTATTATTTTATTACAGCTACTTTTTAGTAATTGCACTGTTATTAATTCTGACCACTAATTCTCACTGCCATTATAATCTCTCTCTAGCCACAACCAAATTGCTATATCAGCTATATTATTTATTGGTTATACCAGGGGAGCACAAACTTTTGCAGCTCGCCCCCCTGCCGGTGCTCGCGCCCCCCCCCCCTTACCTTGATGCGGCGTCATGTGACCTGCAGCGGCATTTGACGAGGGTGACGTCACATGACCCCGCAGCGTAATTTAACATACTGTGCTATATCTATGCACACACAGCTGTCTCTAGGCATAAAACACATCCACACCGGGGGAAGGACCAGCACAGATAACATTCCAAGAGACACTGTTTTTAAGTATACCTTTTGCTTGCTTCATTCATTGTAACATCGCCGGAAGAAGAGATCAGTGTATCTCGAAAGCTCGCACAAATAAAAGCATTTCGTTAGCCACAGAACGGTATTATCTATTTATTTTTTGATTATTGAAGCTCGGCTAACACGGTACTGATACCTCTATATATATATATTGCGCGCGCACACACACATATAACGTTTTATCCAACTTTTTCATTTATCATTTGTAGAGAAAATGAACAATGTCGCCAGAAGTGCTATTTTTCAAAATGTAACATCTCTACTAATTAGTGTAAAATGATACTTCATATAAAGCAGGTTATGGGACCCATTATAAAATGACCTTCATGTTTCTTATCACATACCAGTATATGGATACTTTCTATTATCACAAGCTGCTAACATGTGACAGGGCTCAGAGTCTGAGCCCAGAATGTGACATACAGAACATTCTCATTCTAAATTTCAAAAAATATTGTGTTGATTTCTGACCTGACTGCCGTGGTTACAGCTCAACCACTCTGTTCTACTGTATGTCACCACTTTCTGCCACAACCAGCTGACGGTGGATCTGCAAGGAGTTCAACGCTTATTGGCATCACATCTGTTGCTTGGTTGACGTATCATTTCTCCAGCTTTTTATTGTATTGTTTTTAAATAGATTATATTTATTTAGTTGAATAGATATTTATTTAGTTTAATAGATATTTATTTAGTTTAATAGATTATATTTCTAAGTTTAATAAGTTATATTTCTTAGTTTAATAAGTTATATTTCTTAGTTTAATAAAATATATTTCTTAGTTTAATAAGTTATATTTCTTAGTTTAATAAGTTATATTTGTTAGTTTAATAAATTATATTTCTTAGTTTAATAAGTTATATTTCTTAGTTAATAGATTATATTTGTTAGCACAGTAGATTATATTTACTAGTATTTAAGTCTCCCCCTCAGTGCCCCATTAGGACCCGTGCGCATATTTCACATCTTTTCGGAGTCGCTTATTTTTTAGACCCTCTGAGCCGAAACCTAAAGGGGTCAGCTAAGAAAGTTCGGATCAAGAGGAGCCGCACAGCTTAAAGACAGAACATTTCCAAGGGAGATGGAGACAATTTGGGTAAGATCTGATTAAAGGACATCCTTTGAGGAAGGAAAGGGTGACAGGGGAGTCTAAGAGGGGGGTGAGAGAGCAAGGTGGTGTGTCAGATTGGGGCAGAGCAAGAGAACGCAAAAATGATGGGGATTTGCTGCACACCAAAAAAAAACAATAAGTAGTGATACTTTTACCGGTGCCCCTTAGTCTCAGGGAAGACCGGCATTTCGTCCAATGGATACAATATGATTGATGGGAAAGGGCACACGGATTTGAATAAAAAAAGATAATTTATTGTGCCACAGACTACAATGTTTCGGCTGCTGGCCTTTCTTTGCTGGATTTAGTGGGTTTAGCCACTTTACCTGAGAAAGACCAGCAGGCCGAAATGTTGTTGTCTATGGCAGTGCAAGAGAAAACAGGTTGGGGGGGGTGGGTTCTCGCAAAGTCGCCGACCCATGGGTGAGTGTCCCCGGTGGAAACTAGTCCTGGACCCCGGGAAAGCTGTCTGTGGCCCATACAAGCTGAGTAACATGTAAAAAGGACACATGTATGTTCAGAATGAGTTAGCATGGTATTTTGAGAGGCACCATAGCAGGTCAGTGCAAGTCAGTGCAGAGCACTGCAAGGTCAGTCAATATGAGGAAGGGTCCGATGGAGGAGTTGGAGGGTCCCAGAATATCTCTTAAAGCAGGGGTGCGCAAATCAAGGGGCACGACATTTTCTTGGGAGGAGGGGCTCGGCGCTTACAGAGGCCCCTCGCTCTTCCCCACAGCATTTAAATTAAATGCCGGAGATCGCGTGCAAGGCCTCTGTAAGTTCCCTTTCCTTGTCTCCGGCGGCTTCTGGCGACAGCAATGTGGCGTCACATGATGTGGCATTGCCATAGCAACGTGATATCACATGACGTCGTTACATCAGAACGCCGGAGACAAGGTGGGGAAGGTGGAGGGGGGAGCAGGGGGAAAAGGTTGTGCAACCCTGTCTTAAAGCATTGCCTTGCATACAGATCAGAGGCCAAGAATGGATATGGATATCCGATGTGAAGCCGGAAATAAGACAGAAAAGACCGTTTCGGGGGAAGAAGGTGAGTGATGAAATAGCCGTCACTGTGTAACTCTTCCAATTACCTGCAACTTCATGCAGAGAAATAGCAACGCTTGTTTTTAACGTGCTAAGCGCCTAATGGGGAATTCAACTGCTGAGAAGTTAAGGGAGTTACTAACCCAAACTCAGCGACGTTTCTGTGTCTCTGTGATAACTCCCCCAGGACATGCCTGAAAACCAGAGGTAACTCAATGTATTTTTGATAAATAGAAACATGACCTTCTGGGGAGGGGTATATAATGGGTACTGGGCCTGGTGAGGTGGGTATAACGAGTACTGGGCCTGGGGAGGGGCGTATAACAGGGTACTGGGCCTTGGGAAGGTTGTATAACTGGGTACTGGGCCTGGGGAGGTGGGTATAACGGGTATTTGCCCTGTGGAGGGCGGTATAACGTGGTATTGGGGATGGGGTATAAGTGGCACAGGAGCTCTTGCGATACAGAGTATCACTGTCCCTGGTTACAAACACTTCATGTCTCCTGCAGATCAGGACACACACGAAGGTGGTGCCCTTTGTGCCACCAGACGACGAGGCGGGCTACGAGGCGGACGACGAGGCATACGACAAAGCGGGCGTCAAGTGGAACAATGAGGTGGGCTACAAGGCGGCCGATGACGCAGACGTGGTGTACGATGACCAAGGAGCATACGACAGGTGTGGCCGGATCTGCTGCTTCACCTTTTTTAGGCGGAGGAGAAGACCCCGGGAGCAGGTAGGAGAATACGAGAGGTGCGGACAGATCTGCTGCTTCACCTTTTTTAGGCGGAGAAGAAGCCAGGTGCAGGTAGCAGAGGAGCCAGGGCGTAGATACAGGGGTATTCTAGGGGCCCTGAGAAGTTGGTTTGACCGCAGGAGAGGCAGATAAGATCAGGAAGGCTGAGGGAGGGGCAGGTACTAGAGGGAGATAGGGATATTGGGCGTGAGAGGGTGAGAGAGAACAAGGAGCAGGGCCAGAGCACGGGTTTCATGCGCCCGAGGCAAAACTTAAAATTTGTGCCCCAGTTGTATAAAAAATAATAAGATAAATAAAATAATAAAATAAACAGTGGCGTAGATATCGGGGCTGCAGGGGGGTGCGACCGCACCCCAGCGCAACGCAAAATAAAAATAAAAGGGCGCCAAAATACTGGATAAAAAAAAGAATAATAATTTAAAAAAAAAAGATAAATAAATAAAATAATAAGAGTAAAAAATAATAATGATTATTAATGCGCCCCTAGGACCTCTGCGCGCTAGGCGACCGCCTAATGGCCGGCCGGCCCTGCGAGGTATGCGGGAGGAAAAGGGGTGAATGGGATAGATATGCAGGGGGATGGGGGAGCAGGTGAGTTATACACAGGGGCACAAGGGCCCCATCACCTGCATCTCTATATACTGAGTGTGCCCCTGTGTATAACAACGCTGATCTGTGCTGCTCCATCTGATCTCACTGCGCAGTGATCCAGGGACCATCCGATCGCCATTTAATGGGGTCAGGAAGGAATTTTTTTCCCCCATTGCACAGCAGGGGTTATGTTTCGCCTTCCTCTGGATCACAGCAACAAACTGCACTTTGTGCATGAATTATCAGTGAGATCTTTATACACCCTGCATTGGTCTTCACCCCTTTGCTGCCGGAGGGGCCTGCAATGCATTGCTCTGCGTGTTACTATATCGCTCTGCAATGTGCTGCAGGCCCCTCCCAGCAAAGAGATTCATTATTTCAATAAAATACTCTCTTTAATCAAACCTATGTGTAGTGTCTTTTCTATCCGTTGTATCTATTGCTAACAGCTCAGTGATTCTTCCCCAGGACGCTGCACTAGTGTCACGCTGCCAAGCCCAGGTGTGAGGGAGATTTATAGGGTCACATATACACTTCTGCCAAAACACGAGTGCAAACAGGAAGCCCCTCTGATCTCATATATTTTATTACACAAAACGGTATCTAAAAAGGTAAAAATAACATACATGGGATTCTGCTACAAATATCTCTCTAATTACAAACCAATTAGCAAATCATTCAGATTAGTCGAGCGAAAAGAAAGGGTTAAGTATCTCATGTACAGTATATGCAGTGTAGGCTGTTCTGCAGCATTACATGCAGGGGACAACGTTTAGGGGATATAAGTAATGCTGATCTCAGAGCTGACCGGCTGACCTGCTCTACCGGCTGACCGGCTGACCTGCTCTTCTGGCTGACCTGCTGACCTGCTCTACTGGCTGACCGGCTGACCTGCTCTACCGGCTGACCGGCTTCTCTTCTTTCAGCTAAATGACCTGAATTGTGGCCCCTGTATCTCCCAATTAAACGTTTTATTGGCATATTCTTGTTTGACTCGTTCTATACAGACATTTTCTATATATTCATTGTGGGATTTGATAACATCTGTAAGATCTCTCAGAATATCACATTCTGTACGTTTGTGTTGAAGATTTTTCCATTCTCAATTTACTTAATATTAGTTTTTGGCATCAATTATTTATATCGAGTCCAAAATACCTTTATACAGAATGCTGTTCCATTTAGCCCACAAATGCTGCTTCATTAAAGCCCATGGGTGGCACTTTATGCATTCTCAAACTTTTAGGCAAC
The DNA here is from genome assembly GCF_040206685.1 of Ascaphus truei. Taxonomy (NCBI): domain Eukaryota; kingdom Metazoa; phylum Chordata; class Amphibia; order Anura; family Ascaphidae; genus Ascaphus; species Ascaphus truei. Next base: position 149,911 of record NW_027456136.1, on the reverse strand, counting down.
ATCCCTAATTTCCAAAAGTGGGATTAAATCTGTACATATTTAAATGGTTAATTTTCTTACTCAGACTCCTAAATCCCTCCCCAAATATATCCGTTTCACATAAAAGTGTGTGCGCTTCTCCTTCCGCCTAACTGGCACGTCGTCCTTACGGGCGCCACTCCTTGCAACTCCACGCTGCCCTCCAGTGGCAAAAGAAATAAGATACATTTACTATACTCGTCTGGCAGCTGCTCCCGTATAAGGTGGGTAACTCTGTATTAGGGGTCTTGGTAGACTATATTTTATACTTATGTCGGATAGATGAGGAATTAATATTCCTAACGGGTTATTGTGAGAGGCCTTAGATCTTATCCTATATGCACGCAGCCCTCGCCTCTCTGACCTTGAACACGTACTTCAATCTGATTTTTGAGACTTGAAACTGGATTTCCCAAAATAAACTGATTTTAAACACTGACAAGACTGTAACAATGGTATTTGGGACCAGAGCTAAATTGCTAAAGCTACCAATGACAGAGCTTCAGATAAAAACCAGCTCTAAAACCATCCTAGCCCCTGTTACTTGTTTGAAATATCTGATCATTCAACTCCCATTTAACATTTGGGTTGCACATTGATACCCTGACATCCAAATCCTATGCCAAACTAGGTGTACTTTAAAGGAACAAATCCTCCCTAAGGCCCTCATGCAGTAAGCAGCGATAAGCCACTTATCACCAGCTTATCGCCAAAAAAGCCACACTGATACACACACACACACACACAGATACAGACACACTGATACACACACACACACCGCGCCCTGATGGCAGGGGTGGAGGCGTGGGGCTCCTGCTCTCCTCTGTCTGCCGTTACCGAACCCTTCCTATTCCCCCCTCTCTTGCTTTTCCCTCCTTTGAGGCTCACACTGTCCAGATCTTCTCTCCTCTCCCTGTTCATGTGGCGGTCATCTATCGCCCACCTACCTCTACTCATCCCCCTTCTGCCTTTCTCTCTCACTTTGAATCCTGGCTCTCTTTCTTTCTCTCCTCAGACTCCCCTGTTCTTCTCCTTGGGGACTTCAATTGCCACATTGATGACCCCTCTCTCTCTTGGGCTTCCCGCTTTCTTTCTCTTACCTCTTCTTTTGGCCTTCAACAGTGGACTGCAGCCAGCACCCACAAGGATGGCCACTACTTAGACCTGGTTTTCACTAAAAACTTATCTCTCTCTGATTTCTCCATTTCCCCTTTTCCTCTCTCTGACCATCATCTCATCTCATTCTCTTTATCTCGCTTCTCCCCTTCTCCACCTCCATCTACCCCCCGGTTCTGCAGAAACCTGCGCTCTATTCACTTACCTGACTTTGAGTCCACTTTACACTCCTCCCTCTCCTCTCTCAGCTCTGCTACAGACCCTGACAACCTGGTCAGAAAGTACAACTCTGTCTTGTCCTCATCTCTTGATCTACATGCCCCGCTTTCTCTCTGCCGCCCTCGCCCTTCTAACCCTAGACCCTGGCTAAATTCCCACACGCGCATGCTGCGTTCCTCCACTCGTTCCTCTGAACGCCTCTGGAGGAAGTCTCACACTCTCGCAGACTTCCTTCACTACAAATTTATGCTATCCTGTTTCAACTCTGCCCTCTCGCAAGCTAAACAAGCCTACTTTTCTGCACTAATAACATGCACAAGTCTAACCCACGCCGACTGTTCTCTGTCTTTGATACTCTACTCAAACCACCCTCAGCTGCCTCTCCTTCCTCCATCTCCGCTCAGGACTTTGCAGACTATTTTAAGGAAAAGGTGGAATCCATACGGCAGAACATCCCCTGTTTCTTCCCCCCATCCTACACCTCTTCCTAACTCTCCTCCTGCCTTTCTTGAGTCTTTTTCCACTGTCTCAGAGGAGGATGTGTCGCTGTTGATCTCCTCTTCTCCCTCTACCACTTGCCCTCTTGACCCCATTCCCTCCCATCTCCTAAAACCTCTAGCTCCTACTATAATCCCTACGCTTACACACATTTTTAACTCCTCCCTCTGCTCTGGAACCTTTCCATCCTCCTTCAAACATGCAACAGTCATACCATTACTCAAAAACAGCAAGCTTGACCCTACCTGTCTTTCTAACTATCGACCTGTCTCCCTCCTGCCTTTTGCCTCTAAACTACTTGAACGTCTTGTATTCTCTCGCTTGCTCCATTTTCTCAACACTTATTCTCTCCTAGACCCTCTACAATCTGGCTTCCGCACTGCTCACTCCACGGAAACAACCCTCACTAAAATAACTGACGACCTCCATGCTGCCAAAGACAGAGGTCATTACACTCTGCTCATATTACTCGACCTCTCTGCAGCATTTGACACCGTGGACCACCCTCTTCTCCTCCACATTCTCCATACTCTAGGTATTCGGAACAAAGCTCTATCCTGGATCTCATCCTACCTCTCCCATCGTACTTTTAGTGTCTCTTCTGCTAACACCTCCTCCTCCTCTATTGATCTCTCTGTGGGGGTACCCCAGGGCTCTGTCCTGGGACCTCTTCTCTTTTCTCTGTACACACTCTCTCTAGGTGACCTAATAACATCTTTTGGGTTTAATTATCACCTCTATGCCGACGACACACAAATATACTTTTCAACACCTGACCTTACACCTGCTGTACAAACCAAAGTTTCTGAATGTCTCTCTGCTATATCATCCTGGATGGCCCTCCGACGCCTTAAACTCAACATGGCTAAAACAGAGCTCCTCATACTTCCTCCCAAACCTGGCCCTAATACCTCCTTCCACATTACTGTTGGAACTACAATCATTCACCCAGTAGCCCAAGCACGCTGCCTAGGGGTCACGTTCGACTCCTCTCTCACATTCGCCCCTCACATTCAAAACATTTCTAAAACTTGTCGCTTTTTCCTCCGCAATATAACTAAGATACGCCCTTTCCTCTGTTGTTCGACTGCTAAAACTCTGACTCAGGCCCTCATTCTCTCCTGTCTTGATTACTGTAACCTCCTGCTGTCCGGCCTTCCTGCCTCTCACCTGTCTCCCCTACAATCTATCCTAAATGCTGCTGCCAGAATCACTCTACTCTTTCCTAGATCTGTCTCAGCATCTCCCCTCATGAAATCCCTCTCCTGGCTTCCGATCAAATCCCGCATCTCACACTCCATTCTTCTCCTCACTTTTAAAGCTTTACATTCTTCTGCCCCTCCTTACATCTCATCCCTAATTTCTCGGTATGCACCATCCAGACTCTTGCGTTCTTCTCAAGGATGTCTTCTTTCTACCCCCTTTGTATCTAAAGCCCTCTCCCGCCTTAAACCTTTTTCACTGACTGCCCCACATCTCTGGAATGCCCTTCCCCTCAGTACCCGACTAGCACCCTCTCTATCCACCTTTAAGACCCACCTTAAGACACACTTGCTTAAAGAAGCATATGAATAGCACTGTGGATATTCTAAACACGATACATAATGCTTGACCCCCTGCAGACGCACTTACCAGAACTCCCTCCTACTGTCTCTGTACGTTCTCCCTACCTACCAATTAGACTGTAAGCTCCTCGGGGCAGGGACTCCTCTTCCGAAATGTTACTTTTATGTCTAAAGCACTTATTCCCATGATATGTTTTTTATATTATCTGTTATTTATTTGATTACCACATGTATTACTACTGTGAAGCGCTATGTACACTAATGGCGCTATATAAATAAAGACATACAATACAATACAATACACACACACACAGATACAGACACACTGATACACACACACACACACACACACACACACTAATACACACACACACACACACACACACACACACACACACACACACACACACACACACACACACACACACACACACACTGATTCACACACACACACACACACACACACACACACACACACACACACACACACACACACACCCACTGATTCACACACACACACACACACACACACACACACTGATTCACACACACACAGACCCACTGATACACACACACACACACACACTGAAACACACACACACACTGAAACACACACACACACTGAAACACACACACACACTGAAACACGCGCACACACACACACACACACACACACACACACACACACACACACACACACACACACACACACTGATACACACACACACACACACACAGATACACACAGATACACACACACACAGATACACACACACACACACACAGATACACAAACACACAGAGATACACATACACACACACACACATACACACAAATACACACACACAGATACACATACACACACACACACACACACACACACACACACACACTGATACACATACACACACACACACACACACACACACACTGATACACATACACACACACACACACACACACACACACACACACACTGATACACATACACACACACACACACACAGATACACACACCCACACACACCCACTGATTCACACACACACACACACACACACACACACACACACACACACACACACACACACACACACACACACACAAAGCTGTGAGCGCCGGAGGGGCAAAGGTGGGAGCGCCGGGGGGCAAAGCTGTGAGCGCCGGGGGGGGGGGCAAAGGTGGGAGCGCCGGGGGGCAAAGGTGGGAGTGCCGATGGGGCAAAGGTGGGAGCGCCGGGGGGCAAAGGTGGGAGTGCCGATGGGGCAATGGTGGGAGCGCCGGGGGGGCAATGGTGGGAGCGCCAGGGGGGCAAAGGTACAAGGTGGTACAAAGGTAGGCGCACCCCCGCTACCACCTCCTATTACCCCCCCTGGCTGGGACCCGGGACAGAAAGGGGACACTCACCGCGAACAGAGGAGCCGGGAGCGGGAAGACACTTGTGCTCTGCACAAAGCGGAAGTCCCGCCCCCGGCTTCCTCTGACCTGCCTGCAACCAATCCCCTGCGGGCCGGCCGGCATTCTAAGTCCCGCCCCCGGCATTCTCCTTCATTCAGTCTCCCCGGCAGCATTCACACACACACATAGAAAATACTTACCGGCCGCCGCATTCTCCTCACCGCCGCTGCCCCGCAATACCGGGACCAGGGACAAAAATCGGGACATAACCGGGACGGAGCTAAAATCGGGACAGGGCAGAAAAAAACGGGACTGTCCCGGCAAAACCGGGACGAATGGTCACCCTACTTACAGACTATTCACTTGAGTGGACCATAAAGTGTCTTATAGAGGGAACTCTAAGGTGTCTTAAGATGCATTAAGATATATTATGTATGTAAATATTTATTTATATAGCGCTTTATAAGAGAGGCAATACAGTACAGAGAATTATAGTACAATAAGTGCAACAAACAAAATCAGACAATAGGAAAGGAAATCCCTGGCCTGCAGAGCTTACAGTCTTAATGCTAGATCCATGGAACTCTGTTGTGTTTACGCTAATAACGGGACATTCCTGAAATTGGTACCTGACCCTGTGTGGTAGGCAGAGACACAGGGGCAGTGCCTGCCAATATCATAAAGAGCAGTGCACTTCCTATTTAGTAGAAGTGTGTGTCAGAGTTAAGAGTTCAGTCCAGAGTTAGAGTCTGCTGAGTCTGTCACCTGGCTGGCCCAGGGTGACAGAGAGAGCCTATATCAATTGGCCGTTGGAGAAGGGGAGCCATCAGCCTCTGAGTAGAGCTGATGCAACCTTAGTTAGGGAGGTGGACCAATTCCTCTCACCCTGTTTAGGGGGCGAGGGAAGAGCTAGCCCCACCCTGGGTGCCCTTGACCTGGGGTGGTGGCAGGGACACAGAGACCATCCTGAGGGAGAGCAGTCCTGTGTGGAGGAAGACACCCTGTACCTGATATATAGTCTTGTTGCTGCTATTCTGCTGCTGTGAATAAAGAGCTGCGGCTGCTTTTAAAGATATACAGTGTGAGACTGGAATCTCTCATCCCCGAGGGGGGGGGGGGACTCTCTGGAAGGATTCCACCCGTATTCCTGGGGCTCAGAGATGGAGGCGCTGCACCATTACATACATAGTTACATAATAGATGAGGTTGAAAAAAGACGTACGTCCATCAAGTTCAACCTATGCTAAATTCAGACAACAGATACTTACTTATTGATCCAGAGGAAGGCAAACAAAAAACCCCATTAAGGGGAAAAATTAATTCCTTCCTGACTCCAAGAATTGGCAATCGGATTAATCCCTGGATCAACATCCTTCCCATATATACTTATTTGGTATATCCCTGTATACCTGTCCCATCTAAAAAGATGTCCAACCTTTTTTTGAACAAATCTATTGTATCTGCCATCACAGTCTCCATGGGTAATGAGTTCCACATTTTAACTGCCCTTACTGTAAAGAACCCTTTCCTTTGTTGCTGGTGAAATTTCCTTTCCTCCAACCTTAAGGGATGGCCCCGAGTCCTTTGTACTGCCCGTGGGATGAATAGTTCTTTTGAAAGCTCCTTGTATTGTCCCTGAATATATTTGTATATAGTTATCATATCCCCTCTTAGACGCCTCTTTTCTAATGTAAATAAATCCAATATAGCTAGCCTCTCCTCATAAGTTAGAATGTCCATCCCCTTTATTAATTTGGTGGCTCTTCTCTGCACTCTCTCTAGTTCCAAAATGTCTTTTCTTAGGATTGGTGCCCAAAATTGTACTCCATATTCAAGGTGTGGTCTTACTAATGCTTTGTAAAGGGGCATAATTATGTCTACTTCCCTTCCATCCATTGCCCGTTTGATGCAAGATAAGATCTTGTTTGCCTTTGCAGCTACTGCATGACATTGGGCACTATTGCTAAGCCTGCTGTCTACAAGCACCCCTAAATCCTTCTCCATCAAGGATTCCCCCAATATATCTCCATTTAATTTGTAAGTCGCCTTTTTATTCTTGCATCCCAAATGCATAACCTTATATTTATCTGTATTAAACCTCATTTGCCATTTACCTGCCCACGTTTCCAGTCTCTCCAAGTCCTTCTGAAGAGAAATTTCATCCTGCTCTGATAAGACGGAGGCATTCACCCCAGAAACCTGATCCTGTCATCCCCCATACCATCGCGGGAGAATCAGGCCCCCCTGTTGCCAGCAGGTATGCACCACACTCAGACACGTAGCCAGACCCTAGTACAGAGGAGGGGGGCCCGATCTGCGATTGGCCCAGGGAAGGGGGGCTACATTGGGAATCGATGTTATTTTTCTTCATATTAATGGGTATCCTCAAAGCGAATGATATGCCAAAATGACGTCCATTAGCAAAACTACAATTGTTTCTTCACTTTTTCTGCTTGATCAATAGGGTGACCAGATTTCGAAAATGAAAAACCGGGACACCTTAAAAAATAATTTATTAAACAAATTACATCACGTGACACCCCCTGTTGCCATGACAACAAGACACTCTGATGCCCCTGCAGTGTTAGTGTGTATAGAGGTGGGGGCTTTGCTTGGGCCCTTCAACTCTTACAGCCAGGGCATTATTGGCCAGGAATGCCCAGTTCGGAGGGGATTACTACTTCAAAATGTATTTGATTCGTAACAACATCAAAAAACTCTAATACCAATAACTAACAACCACAGACAATGATAATCTAAACCATCAAATAAAATGTCTACGGCCCTTGTTCAAGCATGTTTGCGGTACTTACCAGATAAATCAGTGCCTGCAATCCACGACTGTATCCGCCTCTCCGAGCGTCTGAAAGCAACCCAGCGTTCCTGGTGTGTGGCTGAAGAGGTGAGGGACTCCCTCCTCTCAAACGGAAAAGAAGAGCAAAAAATAGAGTTGGAACATACCTATCATACAGGGATGAGAGAGAGAGACAGAGAATGAGAGAGAGACAGAGAATGAGAGACAGAGAATGAGAGACAGAGAATGAGAGAGAGACAGAGAATGAGAGAGAGACACAGAGAGAGAGAGAGACAGAGAATGAGAGAGAGACAGAGAGAGGGACATAGGGAGAGAGAGACAAAAGTAATGTACTGTATAACCATTATACCGTACCCCCTAGTATTCGTGTAATCATTGTCCCACACCCCCTTTTACTCACGCTTTGGCAATACTGAAATGTTCTTTTGACAGAGACACACAGAGAGAAACAGAGACACACAGAGAGAGACAGAGACACAGAGAGAGAGACAGAGACACAGAGAGACACAGAGAGAGACAGAGACACACAGAGAGAGACAGAGACACAGAGAGAGAGAGAGAGACACAGAGAGAGAGAGAGAGACACGGGCCTATTTAGTAAGCGTCGATAAGGCTGCGTCTATAGTATTTCAGACGGAGGGAAGGCACACACGCTGCAATACACTTGCTGAAGCCTGAGCTTTTTTATGGCTTTGCAGGGTATGCAGCGGGTGCGATTGGGGGCGTGGCAATAAATATTTGGAGGCGTGGCAATAACGTTCCGGCGCGGACGTCACTTTCCTACCTCACATCCCGATCCACCGGCATTTTTTCAGATGCAGCATCTGAAGCACTGTGCAGACAAGAAGAAAAATGCACACAATGCGCACCAGAGATTAAAATATAGTAAATTATTTATTAATAAAACAAGAAATAACCGAGGAGGATCCAACCCCACCTCAGTACTTTCTTCTCGTTGCTATTGCCACACTATACGTCCTGACGCCGGAAGGGAAGTTGGTACGCGACCAAGACGAGACACCGGATTTACAGTGGAACCACAACATACCACAGATTGCTGGAGGACCACACTGCGAGGGGCGCAGCCTATCGAGTTTCCCGGTCATCGTCCAAAGTCTGGAGCTGCGGAGTGACCACCGGATTACCACGGAGCCCGAGCCTGTCTCACACAATGCTTTTACCAAACGGATGTTTGTGAGTTTGCTATTTTTATCTTGTCCAGGAAATGAAATTGTTAAACCGAATTTACACATGGAGCGGGCGCTTTCTCTTCTTTTTTTTGTTTAGATATCTATCGAGGAGGTGGTTGTTTCCCTGAAGAGAGCTGCCAGGGCTCCAGAGGACGCCCGAATTGGATCCTTTTATGATTGAGTTATAACATAGCTATTAGAGCTAGGTTTCTGGACTTTTATTGTGTTTAGGCATAGTGTTTATTATTATTTTATTACAGCTACTTTTTAGTAATTGCACTGTTATTAATTCTGACCACTAATTCTCACTGCCATTATAATCTCTCTCTAGCCACAACCAAATTGCTATATCAGCTATATTATTTATTGGTTATACCAGGGGAGCACAAACTTTTGCAGCTCGCCCCCCTGCCGGTGCTCGCGCCCCCCCCCCCTTACCTTGATGCGGCGTCATGTGACCTGCAGCGGCATTTGACGAGGGTGACGTCACATGACCCCGCAGCGTAATTTAACATACTGTGCTATATCTATGCACACACAGCTGTCTCTAGGCATAAAACACATCCACACCGGGGGAAGGACCAGCACAGATAACATTCCAAGAGACACTGTTTTTAAGTATACCTTTTGCTTGCTTCATTCATTGTAACATCGCCGGAAGAAGAGATCAGTGTATCTCGAAAGCTCGCACAAATAAAAGCATTTCGTTAGCCACAGAACGGTATTATCTATTTATTTTTTGATTATTGAAGCTCGGCTAACACGGTACTGATACCTCTATATATATATATTGCGCGCGCACACACACATATAACGTTTTATCCAACTTTTTCATTTATCATTTGTAGAGAAAATGAACAATGTCGCCAGAAGTGCTATTTTTCAAAATGTAACATCTCTACTAATTAGTGTAAAATGATACTTCATATAAAGCAGGTTATGGGACCCATTATAAAATGACCTTCATGTTTCTTATCACATCCCAGTATATGGATACTTTCTATTATCACAAGCTGCTAACATGTGACAGGGCTCAGAGTCTGAGCCCAGAATGTGACATACAGAACATTCTCATTCTAAATTTCAAAAAATATTGTGTTGATTTCTGACCTGACTGCCGTGGTTACAGCTCAACCACTCTGTTCTACTGTATGTCACCACTTTCTGCCACAACCAGCTGACGGTGGATCTGCAAGGAGTTCAACGCTTATTGGCATCACATCTGTTGCTTGGTTGACGTATCATTTCTCCAGCTTTTTATTGTATTGTTTTTAAATAGATTATATTTATTTAGTTGAATAGATATTTATTTAGTTTAATAGATATTTATTTAGTTTAATAGATTATATTTCTAAGTTTAATAAGTTATATTTCTTAGTTTAATAAGTTATATTTCTTAGTTTAATAAAATATATTTCTTAGTTTAATAAGTTATATTTCTTAGTTTAATAAGTTATATTTGTTAGTTTAATAAATTATATTTCTTAGTTTAATAAGTTATATTTCTTAGTTAATAGATTATATTTGTTAGCACAGTAGATTATATTTACTAGTATTTAAGTCTCCCCCTCAGTGCCCCATTAGGACCCGTGCGCATATTTCACATCTTTTCGGAGTCGCTTATTTTTTAGACCCTCGGAGCCGAAACCTAAAGGGGTCAGCTAAGAAAGTTCGGATCAAGAGGAGCCGCACAGCTTAAAGACAGAACATTTCCAAGGGAGATGGAGACAATTTGGGTAAGATCTGATTAAAGGACATCCTTTGAGGAAGGAAAGGGTGACAGGGGAGTCTAAGAGGGGGGTGAGAGAGCAAGGTGGTGTGTCAGATTGGGGCAGAGCAAGAGAACGCAAAAATGATGGGGATTTGCTGCACACCAAAAAAAAACAATAAGTAGTGATACTTTTACCGGTGCCCCTTAGTCTCAGGGAAGACCGGCATTTCGTCCAATGGATACAATATGATTGATGGGAAAGGGCACACGGATTTGAATAAAAAAAGATAATTTATTGTGCCACAGACTACAATGTTTCGGCTGCTGGCCTTTCTTTGCTGGATTTAGTGGGTTTAGCCACTTTACCTGAGAAAGACCAGCAGGCCGAAATGTTGTTGTCTATGGCAGTGCAAGAGAAAACAGGTTGGGGGGGGTGGGTTCTCGCAAAGTCGCCGACCCATGGGTGAGTGTCCCCGGTGGAAACTAGTCCTGGACCCCGGGAAAGCTGTCTGTGGCCCATACAAGCTGAGTAACATGTAAAAAGGACACATGTATGTTCAGAATGAGTTAGCATGGTATTTTGAGAGGCACCATAGCAGGTCAGTGCAAGTCAGTGCAGAGCACTGCAAGGTCAGTCAATATGAGGAAGGGTCCGATGGAGGAGTTGGAGGGTCCCAGAATATCTCTTAAAGCAGGGGTGCGCAAATCGAGGGGCACGACATTTTCTTGGGAGGAGGGGCTCGGCGCTTACAGAGGCCCCTCGCTCTTCCCCACAGCATTTAAATTAAATGCCGGAGATCGCGTGCAAGGCCTCTGTAAGTTCCCTTTCCTTGTCTCCGGCGGCTTCTGGCGACAGCAATGTGGCGTCACATGATGTGGCATTGCCATAGCAACGTGATATCACATGACGTCGTTACATCAGAACGTCGGAGACAAGGTGGGGAAGGTGGAGGGGGGAGCAGGGGGAAAAGGTTGTGCAACCCTGTCTTAAAGCATTGCCTTGCATACAGATCAGAGGCCAAGAATGGATATGGATATCCGATGTGAAGCCGGAAATAAGACAGAAAAGACCGTTTCGGGGGAAGAAGGTGAGTGATGAAATAGCCGTCACTGTGTAACTCTTCCAATTACCTGCAACTTCATGCAGAGAAATAGCAACGCTTGTTTTTAACGTGCTAAGCGCCTAATGGGGAATTCAACTGCTGAGAAGTTAAGGGAGTTACTAACCCAAACTCAGCGACGTTTCTGTGTCTCTGTGATAACTCCCCCAGGACATGCCTGAGAACCAGAGGTAACTCAATGTATTTTTGATAAATAGAAACATGACCTTCTGGGGAGGGGTATATAATGGGTACTGGGCCTGGTGAGGTGGGTATAATGAGTACTGGGCCTGGGGAGGGGCGTATAACAGGGTACTGGGCCTTGGGAAGGTTGTATAACTGGGTACTGGGCCTGGGGAGGTGGGTATAACGGGTATTTGCCCTGTGGAGGGCGGTATAACGTGGTATTGGGGATGGGGTATAAGTGGCACAGGAGCTCTTGCGATACAGAGTATCACTGTCCCTGGTTACAAACACTTCATGTCTCCTGCAGATCAGGACACACACGAAGGTGGTGCCCTTTGTGCCACCAGACGACGAGGCGGGCTACGAGGCGGACGACGAGGCATACGACAAAGCGGGCGTCAAGTGGAACAATGAGGTGGGCTACAAGGCGGCCGATGACGCAGACGTGGTGTACGATGACCAAGGAGCATACGACAGGTGTGGCCGGATCTGCTGCTTCACCTTTTTTAGGCGGAGGAGAAGACCCCGGGAGCAGGTAGGAGAATACGAGAGGTGCGGACAGATCTGCTGCTTCACCTTTTTTAGGCGGAGAAGAAGCCAGGTGCAGGTAGCAGAGGAGCCAGGGCGTAGATACAGGGGTATTCTAGGGGCCCTGAGAAGTTGGTTTGACCGCAGGAGAGGCAGATAAGATCAGGAAGGCTGAGGGAGGGGCAGGTACTAGAGGGAGATAGGGATATTGGGCGTGAGAGGGTGAGAGAGAACAAGGAGCAGGGCCAGAGCACGGGTTTCATGCGCCCGAGGCAAAACTTAAAATTTGTGCCCCAGTTGTATAAAAAATAATAAGATAAATAAAATAATAAAATAAACAGTGGCGTAGATATCGGGGCTGCAGGGGGGTGCGACCGCACCCCAGCGCAACGCAAAATAAAAATAAAAGGGCGCCAAAATACTGGATAAAAAAAAGAATAATAATTTAAAAAAAAAGATAAATAAATAAAATAATAAGAGGAAAAAATAATAATGATTATTAATGCGCCCCTAGGACCTCTGCGCGCTAGGCGACCGCCTAATGGCCGGCCGGCCCTGCGAGGTATGCGGGAGGAAAAGGGGTGAATGGGATAGATATGCAGGGGGATGGGGGAGCAGGTGAGTTATACACAGGGGCACAAGGGCCCCATCACCCGCATCTCTATATACTGAGTGTGCCCCTGTGTATAACAACGCTGATCTGTGCTGCTCCATCTGATCTCACTGCGCAGTGATCCAGGGACCATCCGATCGCCATTTAATGGGGTCAGGAAGGAATTTTTTCCCCCCATTGCACAGCAGGGGTTATGTTTCGCCTTCCTCTGGATCACAGCAACAAACTGCACTTTGTGCATGAATTATCAGTGAGATCTTTATACACCCTGCATTGGTCTTCACCCCTTTGCTGCCGGAGGGGCCTGCAATGCATTGCTCTGCGTGTTACTATATCGCTCTGCAATGTGCTGCAGGCCCCTCCCAGCAAAGAGATTCATTATTTCAATAAAATACTCTCTTTAATCAAACCTATGTGTAGTGTCTTTTCTATCCGTTGTATCTATTGCTAACAGCTCAGTGATTCTTCCCCAGGACGCTGCACTAGTGTCACGCTGCCAAGCCCAGGTGTGAGGGAGATTTATAGGGTCACATATACACTTCTGCCAAAACACGAGTGCAAACAGGAAGCCCCTCTGATCTCATATATTTTATTACACAAAACGGTATCTAAAAAGGTAAAAATAACATACATGGGATTCTGCTACAAATATCTCTCTAATTACAAACCAATTCGCAAATCATTCAGATTAGTCGAGCGAAAAGAAAGGGTTAAGAATCTCATGTACAGTATATGCAGTGTAGGCTGTTCTGCAGCATTACATGCAGGGGACAACGTTTAGGGGATATAAGTAATGCTGATCTCAGAGCTGACCGGCTGACCTGCTCTACCGGCTGACCGGCTGACCTGCTCTTCTGGCTGACCTGCTGACCTGCTCTACTGGCTGACCGGCTGACCTGCTCTACCGGCTGACCGGCTTCTCTTCTTTCAGCTAAATGACCTGAATTGTGGCCCCTGTATCTCCCAATTAAACGTTTTATTGGCATATTCTTGTTTGACTCGTTCTATACAGACATTTTCTATATATTCATTGTGGGATTTGATAACATCTGTAAGATCTCTCAGAATATCACATTCTGTACGTTTGTGTTGAAGATTTTTCCATTCTCAATTTACTTAATATTAGTTTTTGGCATCAATTATTTATATCGAGTCCAAAATACCTTTATACAGAATGCTGTTCCATTTATCCCACAAATGCTGCTTCATTAAAGCCCATGGGTGGCACTTTATGCATTCTCAAACTTTTAGGCAACATCCCTAATTTCCAAAAGTGGGATTAAATCTGTACATATTTAAATGGTTAATTTTCTTACTCAGACTCCTAAATCCCTCCCCAAATATATCCGTTTCACATAAAAGTGTGTGCGCTTCTCCTTCCGCCTAACTGGCACGTCGTCCTTACGGGCGCCACTCCTTGCAACTCCACGCTGCCCTCCAGTGGCAAAAGAAATAAGATACATTTACTATACTCGTCTGGCAGCTGCTCCCGTATAAGGTGGGTAACTCTGTATTAGGGGTCTTGGTAGACTATATTTTATACTTACTGTATGTCGGATAGATGAGGAATTAATATTCCTAACGGGTTATTGTGAGAGGCCTTAGATCTTATCCTATATGCACGCAGCCCTCGCCTCTCTGACCTTGAACACATACTTCAATCTGATTTTTGAGACTTGAAACTGGATTTCCCAAAACAAACTGATTTTAAACACTGACAAGACTGTAACAATGGTATTTGGGACCAGAGCTAAATTGCTAAAGCTACCAATGACAGAGCTTCAGATAAAAACCAGCTCTAAAACCATCCTAGCCCCTGTTACTTGTTTGAAATATCTGATCATTCAACTCCCATTTAACATTTGGGTTGCACATTGATACCCTGACATCCAAATCCTATGCCAAACTAGGTGTACTTTAAAGGAACAAATCCTCCCTAAGGCCCTCATGCAGTAAGCAGCGATAAGCCACTTATCACCAGCTTATCGCCAAAAAAGCCACACTGATACACACACACACACAGATACAGACACACTGATACACACACACACACACCGCGCCCTGATGGCAGGGGTGGAGGCGTGGGGCTCCTGCTCTCCTCTGTCTGCCGTTACCGAACCCTTCCTATTCCCCCCTCTCTTGCTTTTCCCTCCTTTGAGGCTCACACTGTCCAGATCTTCTCTCCTCTCCCTGTTCATGTGGCGGTCATCTATCGCCCACCTACCTCTACTCATCCCCCTTCTGCCTTTCTCTCTCACTTTGAATCCTGGCTCTCTTTCTTTCTCTCCTCAGACTCCCCTGTTCTTCTCCTTGGGGACTTCAATTGCCACATTGATGACCCCTCTCTCTCTTGGGCTTCCCGCTTTCTTTCTCTTACCTCTTCTTTTGGCCTTCAACAGTGGACTGCAGCCAGCACCCACAAGGATGGCCACTACTTAGACCTGGTTTTCACTAAAAACTTATCTCTCTCTGATTTCTCCATTTCCCCTTTTCCTCTCTCTGACCATCATCTCATCTCATTCTCTTTATCTCGCTTCTCCCCTTCTCCACCTCCATCTACCCCCCGGTTCTGCAGAAACCTGTGCTCTATTCACTTACCTGACTTTGAGTCCACTTTACACTCCTCCCTCTCCTCTCTCAGCTCTGCTACAGACCCTGACAACCTGGTCAGAAAGTACAACTCTGTCTTGTCCTCATCTCTTGATCTACATGCCCCGCTTTCTCTCTGCCGCCCTCGCCCTTCTAACCCTAGACCCTGGCTAAATTCCTACATGCGCATGCTGCGTTCCTCCACTCGTTCCTCTGAACGCCTCTGGAGGAAGTCTCACACTCTCGCAGACTTCCTTCACTACAAATTTATGCTATCCTGTTTCAATTCTGCCCTCTCGCAAGCTAAACAAGCCTACTTTTCTGCACTAATAACATGCACAAGTCTAACCCACGCCGACTGTTCTCTGTCTTTGATACTCTACTCAAACCACCCTCATCTGCCTCTCCTTCCTCCATCTCCGCTCAGGACTTTGCAGACTATTTTAAGGAAAAGGTGGAATCCATACGGCAGAACATCCCCTGTTTCTTCCCCCCATCCTACACCTCTTCCTAACTCTCCTCCTGCCTTCCTTGAGTCTTTTTCCACTGTCTCAGAGGAGGATGTGTCGCTGTTGATCTCCTCTTCTCCCTCTACCACTTGCCCTCTTGACCCCATTCCCTCCCATCTCCTAAAACCTCTAGCTCCTACTATAATCCCTACGCTTACACACATTTTTAACTCCTCCCTCTGCTCTGGAACCTTTCCATCCTCCTTCAAACATGCAACAGTCATACCATTACTCAAAAACAGCAAGCTTGACCCTACCTGTCTTTCTAACTATCGACCTGTCTCCCTCCTGCCTTTTGCCTCTAAACTACTTGAACGTCTTGTATTCTCTCGCTTGCTCCATTTTCTCAACACTTATTCTCTCCTAGACCCTCTACAATCTGGCTTCCGCACTGCTCACTCCACGGAAACAACCCTCACTAAAATAACTGACGAGCTCCATGCTGCCAAAGACAGAGGTCATTACACTCTGCTCATATTACTCGACCTCTCTGCAGCATTTGACACCGTGGACCACCCTCTTCTCCTCCACATTCTCCATACTCTAGGTATTCGGAACAAAGCTCTATCCTGGATCTCATCCTACCTCTCCCATCGTACTTTTAGTGTCTCTTCTGCTAACACCTCCTCCTCCTCTATTGATCTCTCTGTGGGGGTACCCCAGGGCTCTGTCCTGGGACCTCTTCTCTTTTCTCTGTACACACTCTCTCTAGGTGACCTAATAACATCTTTTGGGTTTAATTATCACCTCTATGCCGACGACACACAAATATACTTTTCAACACCTGACCTTACACCTGCTGTACAAACCAAAGTTTCTGAATGTCTCTCTGCTATATCATCCTGGATGGCCCTCCGACGCCTTAAACTCAACATGGCTAAAACAGAGCTCCTCATACTTCCTCCCAAACCTGGCCCTAATACCTCCTTCCACATTACTGTTGGAACTACAATCATTCACCCAGTAGCCCAAGCACGCTGCCTAGGGGTCACGTTCGACTCCTCTCTCACATTCGCCCCTCACATTCAAAACATTTCTAAAACTTGTCGCTTTTTCCTCCGCAATATAACTAAGATACGCCCTTTCCTCTGTTGTTCGACTGCTAAAACTCTGACTCAGGCCCTCATTCTCTCCTGTCTTGATTACTGTAACCTCCTGCTGTCCGGCCTTCCTGCCTCTCACCTGTCTCCCCTACAATCTATCCTAAATGCTGTTGCCAGAATCACTCTACTCTTTCCTAGATCTGTCTCAGCATCTCCCCTCATGAAATCCCTCTCCTGGCTTCCGATCAAATCCCGCATCTCACACTCCATTCTTCTCCTCACTTTTAAAGCTTTACATTCTTCTGCCCCTCCTTACATCTCATCCCTAATTTCTCGGTATGCACCATCCAGACTCTTGCGTTCTTCTCAAGGATGTCTTCTTTCTACCCCCTTTGTATCTAAAGCCCTCTCCCGCCTTAAACCTTTTTCACTGACTGCCCCACATCTCTGGAATGCCCTTCCCCTCAGTACCCGACTAGCACCCTCTCTATCCACCTTTAAGACCCACCTTAAGACACACTTGCTTAAAGAAGCATATGAATAGCACTGTGGATATTCTAAACACGATACATAATGCTTGACCCCCTGCAGACGCACTTACCAGTACTCCCTCCTACTGTCTCTGTACGTTCTCCCTACCTACCAATTAGACTGTAAGCTCCTCGGGGCAGGGACTCCTCTTCCGAAATGTTACTTTTATGTCTAAAGCACTTATTCCCATGATCTGTTATTTATATTATCTGTTATTTATTTGATTACCACATGTATTACTACTGTGAAGCGCTATGTACACTAATGGCGCTATATAAATAAAGACATACAATACAATACAATACACACACACACAGATACAGACACACTGATACACACACACACACACACACCCACCCACTAATACACACACACACACACACACACACACACACACACACACACACACACACACACACTGATTCACACACACACACACACACACACACACACACACACACACACACACACACACACACACACACACACACACACACACACACACACACACACACACCCACTGATTCACACACACACACACACACACACACACACACACCCACCCACTAATACACACACACACACACACACACACACACACACTGATTCACACACACACACACACACACACAGACCCACTGATTCACACACACACACACACACACTGATTCACACACACACAGACCCACTGATACACACACACACACACACACTGAAACACACACACACACTGAAACACACACACACACTGAAACACGCACACACACACACACACACACACACACACACACACACACACACACACACACACTGATACACACACACACACACTGACACACACACACACACACACACACACAGATACACACAGATACACACACACACAGATACACACACACACACACAGATACACAAACACACAGAGATACACATACACACACACACACACATACACACAAATACACACACACAGATACACATACACACACACACACACACACACACACACTGATACACATACACACACACACACACACACACACACACACACACACACACTGATACACATACACACACACAGATACACACACCCACAGACACCCACTGATTCACACACACACACACACACACACACACACACACACACACACACACACAAAGCTGTGAGCGCCGGAGGGGCAAAGGTGGGAGCGCCGGGGGGGGGGGGGCAAAGGTGGGAGCGCCGGGGGGCAAAGGTGGGAGTGCCGATGGGGCAAAGGTGGGAGCGCCGGGGGGCAAAGGTGGGAGTGCCGATGGGGCAATGGTGGGAGCGCCGGGGGGGCAATGGTGGGAGCGCCAGGGGGGCAAAGGTACAAGGTGGTACAAAGGTAGACGCACCCCCGCTACCACCTCCTATTACCCCCCCTGGCTGGGACCCGGGACAGAAAGGGGACACTCACCGCGAACAGAGGAGCCGGGAGCGGGAAGACACTTGTGCTCTGCACAAAGCGGAAGTCCCGCCCCCGGCTTCCTCTGACCTGCCTGCAACCAATCCCCTGCGGGCCGGCCGGCATTCTAAGTCCCGCCCCCGGCATTCTCCTTCATTCAGTCTCCCCGGCAGCATTCACACACACACATAGAAAATACTTACCGGCCGCCGCATTCTCCTCACCGCCGCTGCCCCGCAATACCGGGACCAGGGACAAAAATCGGGACATAACCGGGACGGAGCTAAAATCGGGACAGGGCAGAAAAAAACGGGACTGTCCCGGCAAAACCGGGACGAATGGTCACCCTACTTACAGACTATTCACTTGAGTGGACCATAAAGTGTCTTATAGAGGGAACTCTAAGGTGTCTTAAGATGCATTAAGATATATTATGTATGTAAATATTTATTTATATAGCGCTTTATAAGAGAGGCAATACAGTACAGAGAATTATAGTACAATAAGTGCAACAAACAAAATCAGACAATAGGAAAGGAAATCCCTGGCCTGCAGAGCTTACAGTCTTAATGCTAGATCCATGGAACTCTGTTGTGTTTACGCTAATAACGGGACATTCCTGAAATTGGTACCTGACCCTGTGTGGTAGGCAGAGACACAGGGGCAGTGCCTGCCAATATCATAAAGAGCAGTGCACTTCCTATTTAGTAGAAGTGTGTGTCAGAGTTAAGAGTTCAGTCCAGAGTTAGAGTCTGCTGAGTCTGTCACCTGGCTGGCCCAGGGTGACAGAGAGAGCCTATATCAATTGGCCGTTGGAGAAGGGGAGCCATCAGCCTCTGAGTAGAGCTGATGCAACCTTAGTTAGGGAGGTGGACCAATTCCTCTCACCCTGTTTAGGGGGCGAGGGAAGAGCTAGCCCCACCCTGGGTGCCCTTGACCTGGGGTGGTGGCAGGGACACAGAGACCATCCTGAGGGAGAGCAGTCCTGTGTGGAGGAAGACACCCTGTACCTGATATATAGTCTTGTTGCTGCTATTCTGCTGCTGTGAATAAAGAGCTGCGGCTGCTTTTAAAGATATACAGTGTGAGACTGGAATCTCTCATCCCCGAGGGGGGGGGGGGGGACTCTCTGGAAGGATTCCACCCGTATTCCTGGGGCTCAGAGATGGAGGCGCTGCACCATTACATACATAGTTACATAATAGATGAGGTTGAAAAAAGACGTACGTCCATCAAGTTCAACCTATGCTAAATTCAGACAACAGATACTTACTTATTGATCCAGAGGAAGGCAAACAAAAAACCCCATTAAGGGGAAAAATTAATTCCTTCCTGACTCCAAGAATTGGCAATCGGATTAATCCCTGGATCAACATCCTTCCCATATATACTTATTTGGTATATCCCTGTATACCTGTCCCATCTAAAAAGATGTCCAACCTTTTTTTGAACAAATCTATTGTATCTGCCATCACAGTCTCCATGGGTAATGAGTTCCACATTTTAACTGCCCTTACTGTAAAGAACCCTTTCCTTTGTTGCTGGTGAAATTTCCTTTCCTCCAACCTTAAGGGATGGCCCCGAGTCCTTTGTACTGCCCGTGGGATGAATAGTTCTTTTGAAAGCTCCTTGTATTGTCCCTGAATATATTTGTATATAGTTATCATATCCCCTCTTAGACGCCTCTTTTCTAATGTAAATAAATCCAATATAGCTAGCCTCTCCTCATAAGTTAGAATGTCCATCCCCTTTATTAATTTGGTGGCTCTTCTCTGCACTCTCTCTAGTTCCAAAATGTCTTTTCTTAGGATTGGTGCCCAAAATTGTACTCCATATTCAAGGTGTGGTCTTACTAATGCTTTGTAAAGGGGCATAATTATGTCTACTTCCCTTCCATCCATTGCCCGTTTGATGCAAGATAAGATCTTGTTTGCCTTTGCAGCTACTGCATGACATTGGGCACTATTGCTAAGCCTGCTGTCTACAAGCACCCCTAAATCCTTCTCCATCAAGGATTCCCCCAATATATCTCCATTTAATTTGTAAGTCGCCTTTTTATTCTTGCATCCCAAATGCATAACCTTATATTTATCTGTATTAAACCTCATTTGCCATTTACCTGCCCACGTTTCCAGTCTCTCCAAGTCCTTCTGAAGAGAAATTTCATCCTGCTCTGATAAGACGGAGGCATTCACCCCAGAAACCTGATCCTGTCATCCCCCATACCATCGCGGGAGACTCAGGCCCCCCTGTTGCCAGCAGGTATGCACCACACTCAGACACGTAGCCAGACCCTAGTACAGAGGAGGGGGGCCCGATCTGCGATTGGCCCAGGGAAGGGGGGCTACATTGGGAATCGATGTTATTTTTCTTCATATTAATGGGTATCCTCAAAGCGAATGATATGCCAAAATGACGTCCATTAGCAAAACTACAATTGTTTCTTCACTTTTTCTGCTTGATCAATAGGGTGACCAGATTTCGAAAATGAAAAACCGGGACACCTTAAAAAATAATTTATTAAACAAATTACATCACGTGACACCCCCTGTTGCCATGACAACAAGACACTCTGATGCCCCTGCAGTGTTAGTGTGTATAGAGGTGGGGGCTTTGCTTGGGCCCTTCAACTCTTACAGCCAGGGCATTATTGGCCAGGAATGCCCAGTTCGGAGGGGATTACTACTTCAAAATTTATTTGATTCGTAACAACATCAAAAAACTCTAATACCAATAACTAACAACCACAGACAATGATAATCTAAACCATCAAATAAAATGTCTACGGCCCTTGTTCAAGCATGTTTGCGGTACTTACCAGATAAATCAGTGCCTGCAATCCACGACTGTATCCGCCTCTCCGAGCGTCTGAAAGCAACCCAGCGTTCCTGGTGTGTGGCTGAAGAGGTGAGGGACTCCCTCCTCTCAAACGGAAAAGAAGAGCAAAAAATAGAGTTGGAACATACCTATCATACAGGGATGAGAGAGAGAGACAGAGAATGAGAGAGAGACAGAGAATGAGAGACAGAGAATGAGAGACAGAGAATGAGAGAGAGACAGAGAATGAGAGAGAGACACAGAGAGAGAGAGAGACAGAGAATGAGAGAGAGACAGAGAGAGGGACATAGGGAGAGAGAGACAAAAGTAATGTACTGTATAACCATTATACCGTACCCCCTAGTATTCGTGTAATCATTGTCCCACACCCCCTTTTACTCACGCTTTGGCAATACTGAAATGTTCTTTTGACAGAGACACACAGAGAGAAACAGAGACACACAGAGAGAGACAGAGACACAGAGAGAGAGACAGAGACACAGAGAGACACACAGAGAGAGACAGAGACACACAGAGAGAGACAGAGACACAGAGAGAGAGAGAGAGACACAGAGAGAGAGAGAGAGAGACACGGGCCTATTTAGTAAGCGTCGATAAGGCTGCGTCTATAGTATTTCAGACGGAGGGAAGGCACACACGCTGCAATACACTTGCTGAAGCCTGAGCTTTTTTATGGCTTTGCAGGGTATGCAGCGGGTGCGATTGGGGGCGTGGCAATAAATATTTGGAGGCGTGGCAATAACGTTCCGGCGCGGACGTCACTTTCCTACCTCACATCCCGATCCACCGGCATTTTTTCAGATGCAGCATCTGAAGCACTGTGCAGACAAGAAGAAAAATGCACACAATGCGCACCAGAGATTAAAATATAGTAAATTATTTATTAATAAAACAAGAAATAACCGAGGAGGATCCAACCCCACCTCAGTACTTTCTTCTCGTTGCTATTGCCACACTATACGTCCTGACGCCGGAAGGGAAGTTGGTACGCGACCAAGACGAGACACCGGATTTACAGTGGAACCACAACATACCACAGATTGCTGGAGGACCACACTGCGAGGGGCGCAGCCTATCGAGTTTCCCGGTCATCGTCCAAAGTCTGGAGCTGCGGAGTGACCACCGGATTACCACGGAGCCCGAGCCTGTCTCACACAATGCTTTTACCAAACGGATGTTTGTGAGTTTGCTATTTTTATCTTGTCCAGGAAATGAAATTGTTAAACCGAATTTACACATGGAGCGGGCGCTTTCTCTTCTTTTTTTTGTTTAGATATCTATCGAGGAGGTGGTTGTTTCCCTGAAGAGAGCTGCCAGGGCTCCAGAGGACGCCCGAATTGGATCCTTTTATGATTGAGTTATAACATAGCTATTAGAGCTAGGTTTCTGGACTTTTATTGTGTTTAGGCATAGTGTTTATTATTATTTTATTACAGCTACTTTTTAGTAATTGCACTGTTATTAATTCTGACCACTAATTCTCACTGCCATTATAATCTCTCTCTAGCCACAACCAAATTGCTATATCAGCTATATTATTTATTGGTTATACCAGGGGAGCACAAACTTTTGCAGCTCGCCCCCCTGCCGGTGCTCGCGCCCCCCCCCCCTTACCTTGATGCGGCGTCATGTGACCTGCAGCGGCATTTGACGAGGGTGACGTCACATGACCCCGCAGCGTAATTTAACATACTGTGCTATATCTATGCACACACAGCTGTCTCTAGGCATAAAACACATCCACACCGGGGGAAGGACCAGCACAGATAACATTCCAAGAGACGCTGTTTTTAAGTATACCTTTTGCTTGCTTCATTCATTGTAACATCGCCGGAAGAAGAGATCAGTGTATCTCGAAAGCTCGCACAAATAAAAGCATTTCGTTAGCCACAGAACGGTATTATCTATTTATTTTTTGATTATTGAAGCTCGGCTAACACGGTACTGATACCTCTATATATATATATTGCGCGCGCACACACACATATAACGTTTTATCCAACTTTTTCATTTATCATTTGTAGAGAAAATGAACAATGTCGCCAGAAGTGCTATTTTTCAAAATGTAACATATCTACTAATTAGTGTAAAATGATACTTCATATAAAGCAGGTTATGGGACCCATTATAAAATGACCTTCATGTTTCTTATCACATACCAGTATATGGATACTTTCTATTATCACAAGCTGCTAACATGTGACAGGGCTCAGAGTCTGAGCCCAGAATGTGACATACAGAACATTCTCATTCTAAATTTCAAAAAATATTGTGTTGATTTCTGACCTGACTGCCGTGGTTACAGCTCAACCACTCTGTTCTACTGTATGTCACCACTTTCTGCCACAACCAGCTGACGGTGGATCTGCAAGGAGTTCAACGCTTATTGGCATCACATCTGTTGCTTGGTTGACGTATCATTTCTCCAGCTTTTTATTGTATTGTTTTTAAATAGATTATATTTATTTAGTTGAATAGATATTTATTTAGTTTAATAGATATTTATTTAGTTTAATAGATTATATTTCTAAGTTTAATAAGTTATATTTCTTAGTTTAATAAGTTATATTTCTTAGTTTAATAAAATATATTTCTTAGTTTAATAAGTTATATTTGTTAGTTTAATAAATTATATTTCTTAGTTTAATAAGTTATATTTCTTAGTTAATAGATTATATTTGTTAGCACAGTAGATTATATTTACTAGTATTTAAGTCTCCCCCTCAGTGCCCCATTAGGACCCGTGCGCATATTTCACATCTTTTCGGAGTCGCTTATTTTTTAGACCCTCGGAGCCGAAACCTAAAGGGGTCAGCTAAGAAAGTTCGGATCAAGAGGAGCCGCACAGCTTAAAGACAGAACATTTCCAAGGGAGATGGAGACAATTTGGGTAAGATCTGATTAAAGGACATCCTTTGAGGAAGGAAAGGGTGACAGGGGAGTCTAAGAGGGGGGTGAGAGAGCAAGGTGGTGTGTCAGATTGGGGCAGAGCAAGAGAACGCAAAAATGATGGGGATTTGCTGCACACCAAAAAAAAACAATAAGCAGTGATACTTTTACCGGTGCCCCTTAGTCTCAGGGAAGACCGGCATTTCGTCCAATGGATACAATATGATTGATGGGAAAGGGCACACGGATTTGAATAAAAAAAGATAATTTATTGTGCCACAGACTACAATGTTTCGGCTGCTGGCCTTTCTTTGCTGGATTTAGTGGGTTTAGCCACTTTACCTGAGAAAGACCAGCAGGCCGAAATGTTGTTGTCTATGGCAGTGCAAGAGAAAACAGGTTGGGGGGGGTGGGTTCTCGCAAAGTCGCCGACCCATGGGTGAGTGTCCCCGGTGGAAACTAGTCCTGGACCCCGGGAAAGCTGTCTGTGGCCCATACAAGCTGAGTAACATGTAAAAAGGACACATGTATGTTCAGAATGAGTTAGCATGGTATTTTGAGAGGCACCATAGCAGGTCAGTGCAAGTCAGTGCAGAGCACTGCAAGGTCAGTCAATATGAGGAAGGGTCCGATGGAGGAGTTGGAGGGTCCCAGAATATCTCTTAAAGCAGGGGTGCGCAAATCAAGGGGCACGACATTTTCTTGGGAGGAGGGGCTCGGCGCTTACAGAGGCCCCTCGCTCTTCCCCACAGCATTTAAATTAAATGCCGGAGATCGCGTGCAAGGCCTCTGTAAGTTCCCTTTCCTTGTCTCCGGCGGCTTCTGGCGACAGCAATGTGGCGTCACATGATGTGGCATTGCCATAGCAACGTGATATCACATGACGTCGTTACATCAGAACGCCGGAGACAAGGTGGGGAAGGTGGAGGGGGGAGCAGGGGGAAAAGGTTGTGCAACCCTGTCTTAAAGCATTGCCTTGCATACAGATCAGAGGCCAAGAATGGATATGGATATCCGATGTGAAGCCGGAAATAAGACAGAAAAGACCGTTTCGGGGGAAGAAGGTGAGTGATGAAATAGCCGTCACTGTGTAACTCTTCCAATTACCTGCAACTTCATGCAGAGAAATAGCAACGCTTGTTTTTAACGTGCTAAGCGCCTAATGGGGAATTCAACTGCTGAGAAGTTAAGGGAGTTACTGCACCGACACACTTTATTCAAGCAAATACCCGGTATGTACCTGGCAGATACCTGGAATGCGCCACTCCTAACCTCTGACAAGCCCCGTTGCATTTGCCTTCCCAGCCTGGGTTCATGCCTGGCTGATGGGCGGCTGATCTGTTAAATGATAATGATTAGGATTTAATAGGCTGCAATGCTTCGCGTGTCTACCAGATGGCATAAATTCATGAATTGTAATGCAGTTTATATATATATACTGTGCAGTATTGCAGCCAGCGGGAATAAAATGCTTCAATCCCTGCTTGGAAAATAACTCAATGTACTCGGGCAGAAAACAGTCACAAACCTCAATACACCCGGGTATACCCGAATTCGTGGGACTAGCCAAGCTCGAATAAAGTGTGTCGCCAGTGTACTAACCCAAACTCAGCGACGTTTCTGTGTCTCTGTGATAACTCCCCCAGGACATGCCTGAAAACCAGAGGTAACTCAATGTATTTTTGATAAATAGAAACATGACCTTCTGGGGAGGGGTATATAATGGGTACTGGGCCTGGTGAGGTGGGTATAACGAGTACTGGGCCTGGGGAGGGGCGTATAACAGGGTACTGGGCCTTGGGAAGGTTGTATAACTGGGTACTGGGCCTGGGGAGGTGGGTATAACGGGTATTTGCCCTGTGGAGGGCGGTATAACGTGGTATTGGGGATGGGGTATAAGTGGCACAGGAGCTCTTGCGATACAGAGTATCACTGTCCCTGGTTACAAACACTTCATGTCTCCTGCAGATCAGGACACACACGAAGGTGGTGCCCTTTGTGCCACCAGATGACGAGGCGGGCTACGAGGCGGACGACGAGGCATACGACAAAGCGGGCGTCAAGTGGAACAATGAGGTGGGCTACAAGGCGGCCGATGACGCAGACGTGGTGTACGATGACCAAGGAGCATACGACAGGTGTGGCCGGATCTGCTGCTTCACCTTTTTTAGGCGGAGGAGAAGACCCCGGGAGCAGGTAGGAGAATACGAGAGGTGCGGACAGATCTGCTGCTTCACCTTTTTTAGGCGGAGAAGAAGCCAGGTGCAGGTAGCAGAGGAGCCAGGGCGTAGATACAGGGGTATTCTAGGGGCCCTGAGAAGTTGGTTTGACCGCAGGAGAGGCAGATAAGATCAGGAAGGCTGAGGGAGGGGCAGGTACTAGAGGGAGATAGGGATATTGGGCGTGAGAGGGTGAGAGAGAACAAGGAGCAGGGCCAGAGCACGGGTTTCATGCGCCCGAGGCGAAACTTAAAATTTGTGCCCCAGTTGTATAAAAAATAATAAGATAAATAAAATAATAAAATAAACAGTGGCGTAGATATCGGGGCTGCAGGGGGGTGCGACCGCACCCCAGCGCAACGCAAAATAAAAATAAAAGGGCGCCAAAATACTGGATAAAAAAAAGAATAATAATTTTAAAAAAAAGATAAATAAATAAAATAATAAGAGGAAAAAATAATAATGATTATTAATGCGCCCCTAGGACCTCTGCGCGCTAGGCGACCGCCTAATGGCCGGCCGGCCCTGCGAGGTATGCGGG
Source organism: Ascaphus truei (assembly GCF_040206685.1). Classification (NCBI taxonomy): domain Eukaryota; kingdom Metazoa; phylum Chordata; class Amphibia; order Anura; family Ascaphidae; genus Ascaphus; species Ascaphus truei. The sequence continues at coordinate 122,369 of NW_027456136.1, read as the reverse complement.
AGGAAAAGGGGTGAATGGGATAGATATGCAGGGGGATGGGGGAGCAGGTGAGTTATACACAGGGGCACAAGGGCCCCATCACCTGCATCTCTATATACTGAGTGTGCCCCTGTGTATAACAACGCTGATCTGTGCTGCTCCATCTGATCTCACTGCGCAGTGATCCAGGGACCATCCGATCGCCATTTAATGGGGTCAGGAAGGAATTTTTTCCCCCCATTGCACAGCAGGGGTTATGTTTCGCCTTCCTCTGGATCACAGCAACAAACTGCACTTTGTGCATGAATTATCAGTGAGATCTTTATACACCCTGCATTGGTCTTCACCCCTTTGCTGCCGGAGGGGCCTGCAATGCATTGCTCTGCGTGTTACTATATCGCTCTGCAATGTGCTGCAGGCCCCTCCCAGCAAAGAGATTCATTATTTCAATAAAATACTCTCTTTAATCAAACCTATGTGTAGTGTCTTTTCTATCCGTTGTATCTATTGCTAACAGCTCAGTGATTCTTCCCCAGGACGCTGCACTAGTGTCACGCTGCCAAGCCCAGGTGTGAGGGAGATTTATAGGGTCACATATACACTTCTGCCAAAACACGAGTGCAAACAGGAAGCCCCTCTGATCTCATATATTTTATTACACAAAACGGTATCTAAAAAGGTAAAAATAACATACATGGGATTCTGCTACAAATATCTCTCTAATTACAAACCAATTAGCAAATCATTCAGATTAGTCGAGCGAAAAGAAAGGGTTAAGTATCTCATGTACAGTATATGCAGTGTAGGCTGTTCTGCAGCATTACATGCAGGGGACAACGTTTAGGGGATATAAGTAATGCTGATCTCAGAGCTGACCGGCTGACCTGCTCTACCGGCTGACCGGCTGACCTGCTCTTCTGGCTGACCTGCTGACCTGCTCTACTGGCTGACCGGCTGACCTGCTCTACCGGCTGACCGGCTTCTCTTCTTTCAGCTAAATGACCTGAATTGTGGCCCCTGTATCTCCCAATTAAACGTTTTATTGGCGTATTCTTGTTTGACTCGTTCTATACAGACATTTTCTATATATTCATTGTGGGATTTGATAACATCTGTAAGATCTCTCAGAATATCACATTCTGTACGTTTGTGTTGAAGATTTTTCCATTCTCAATTTACTTAATATTAGTTTTTGGCATCAATTATTTATATCGAGCCCAAAATACCTTTATACAGAATGCTGTTCCATTTAGCCCACAAATGCTGCTTCATTAAAGCCCATGGGTGGCACTTTATGCATTCTCAAACTTTTAGGCAACATCCCTAATTTCCAAAAGTGGGATTAAATCTGTACATATTTAAATGGTTAATTTTCTTACTCAGACTCCTAAATCCCTCCCCAAATATATCCGTTTCACATAAAAGTGTGTGCGCTTCTCCTTCCGCCTAACTGGCACGTCGTCCTTACGGGCGCCACTCCTTGCAACTCCACGCTGCCCTCCAGTGGCAAAAGAAATAAGATACATTTACTATACTCGTCTGGCAGCTGCTCCCGTATAAGGTGGGTAACTCTGTATTAGGGGTCTTGGTAGACTATATTTTATACTTATGTCGGATAGATGAGGAATTAATATTCCTAACGGGTTATTGTGAGAGGCCTTAGATCTTATCCTATATGCACGCAGCCCTCGCCTCTCTGACCTTGAACACGTACTTCAATCTGATTTTTGAGACTTGAAACTGGATTTCCCAAAACAAACTGATTTTAAACACTGACAAGACTGTAACAATGGTATTTGGGACCAGAGCTAAATTGCTAAAGCTGCCAATGACAGAGCTTCAGATAAAAACCAGCTCTAAAACCATCCTAGCCCCTGTTACTTGTTTGAAATATCTGATCATTCAACTCCCATTTAACATTTGGGTTGCACATTGATACCCTGACATCCAAATCCTATGCCAAACTAGGTGTACTTTAAAGGAACAAATCCTCCCTAAGGCCCTCATGCAGTAAGCAGCGATAAGCCACTTATCACCAGCTTATCGCCAAAAAAGCCACACTGATACACACACACACACACACAGATACAGACACACTGATACACACACACACACCGCGCCCTGATGGCAGGGGTGGAGGCGTGGGGCTCCTGCTCTCCTCTGTCTGCCGTTACCGAACCCTTCCTATTCCCCCCTCTCTTGCTTTTCCCTCCTTTGAGGCTCACACTGTCCAGATCTTCTCTCCTCTCCCTGTTCATGTGGCGGTCATCTATCGCCCACCTACCTCTACTCATCCCCCTTCTGCCTTTCTCTCTCACTTTGAATCCTGGCTCTCTTTCTTTCTCTCCTCAGACTCCCCTGTTCTTCTCCTTGGGGACTTCAATTGCCACATTGATGACCCCTCTCTCTCTTGGGCTTCCCGCTTTCTTTCTCTTACCTCTTCTTTTGGCCTTCAACAGTGGACTGCAGCCAGCACCCACAAGGATGGCCACTACTTAGACCTGGTTTTCACTAAAAACTTATCTCTCTCTGATTTCTCCATTTCCCCTTTTCCTCTCTCTGACCATCATCTCATCTCATTCTCTTTATCTCGCTTCTCCCCTTCTCCACCTCCATCTACCCCCCGGTTCTGCAGAAACCTGCGCTCTATTCACTTACCTGACTTTGAGTCCACTTTACACTCCTCCCTCTCCTCTCTCAGCTCTGCTACAGACCCTGACAACCTGGTCAGAAAGTACAACTCTGTCTTGTCCTCATCTCTTGATCTACATGCCCCGCTTTCTCTCTGCCGCCCTCGCCCTTCTAACCCTAGACCCTGGCTAAATTCCCACACGCGCATGCTGCGTTCCTCCACTCGTTCCTCTGAACGCCTCTGGAGGAAGTCTCACACTCTCGCAGACTTCCTTCACTACAAATTTATGCTATCCTGTTTCAACTCTGCCCTCTCGCAAGCTAAACAAGCCTACTTTTCTGCACTAATAACATGCACAAGTCTAACCCACGCCGACTGTTCTCTGTCTTTGATACTCTACTCAAACCACCCTCAGCTGCCTCTCCTTCCTCCATCTCCGCTCAGGACTTTGCAGACTATTTTAAGGAAAAGGTGGAATCCATACGGCAGAACATCCCCTGTTTCTTCCCCCCATCCTACACCTCTTCCTAACTCTCCTCCTGCCTTCCTTGAGTCTTTTTCCACTGTCTCAGAGGAGGATGTGTCGCTGTTGATCTCCTCTTCTCCCTCTACCACTTGCCCTCTTGACCCCATTCCCTCCCATCTCCTAAAACCTCTAGCTCCTACTATAATCCCTACGCTTACACACATTTTTAACTCCTCCCTCTGCTCTGGAACCTTTCCATCCTCCTTCAAACATGCAACAGTCATACCATTACTCAAAAACAGCAAGCTTGACCCTACCTGTCTTTCTAACTATCGACCTGTCTCCCTCCTGCCTTTTGCCTCTAAACTACTTGAACGTCTTGTATTCTCTCGCTTGCTCCATTTTCTCAACACTTATTCTCTCCTAGACCCTCTACAATCTGGCTTCCGCACTGCTCACTCCACGGAAACAACCCTCACTAAAATAACTGACGAGCTCCATGCTGCCAAAGACAGAGGTCATTACACTCTGCTCATATTACTCGACCTCTCTGCAGCATTTGACACCGTGGACCACCCTCTTCTCCTCCACATTCTCCATACTCTAGGTATTCGGAACAAAGCTCTATCCTGGATCTCATCCTACCTCTCCCATCGTACTTTTAGTGTCTCTTCTGCTAACACCTCCTCCTCCTCTATTGATCTCTCTGTGGGGGTACCCCAGGGCTCTGTCCTGGGACCTCTTCTCTTTTCTCTGTACACACTCTCTCTAGGTGACCTAATAACATCTTTTGGGTTTAATTATCACCTCTATGCCGACGACACACAAATATACTTTTCAACACCTGACCTTACACCTGCTGTACAAACCAAAGTTTCTGAATGTCTCTCTGCTATATCATCCTGGATGGCCCTCCGACGCCTTAAACTCAACATGGCTAAAACAGAGCTCCTCATACTTCCTCCCAAACCTGGCCCTACTACCTCCTTCCACATTACTGTTGGAACTACAATCATTCACCCAGTAGCCCAAGCACGCTGCCTAGGGGTCACGTTCGACTCCTCTCTCACACTCGCCCCTCACATTCAAAACATTTCTAAAACTTGTCGCTTTTTCCTCCGCAATATAACTAAGATACGCCCTTTCCTCTGTTGTTCGACTGCTAAAACTCTGACTCAGGCCCTCATTCTCTCCTGTCTTGATTACTGTAACCTCCTGCTGTCCGGCCTTCCTGCCTCTCACCTGTCTCCCCTACAATCTATCCTAAATGCTGTTGCCAGAATCACTCTACTCTTTCCTAGATCTGTCTCAGCATCTCCCCTCATGAAATCCCTCTCCTGGCTTCCGATCAAATCCCGCATCTCACACTCCATTCTTCTCCTCACTTTTAAAGCTTTACATTCTTCTGCCCCTCCTTACATCTCATCCCTAATTTCTCGGTATACACCATCCAGACTCTTGCGTTCTTCACAAGGATGTCTTCTTTCTACCCCCTTTGTATCTAAAGCCCTCTCCCGCCTTAAACCTTTTTCACTGACTGCCCCACATCTCTGGAATGCCCTTCCCCTCAGTACCCGACTAGCACCCTCTCTATCCACCTTTAAGACCCACCTTAAGACACACTTGCTTAAAGAAGCATATGAATAGCACTGTGGATATTCTAAACACGATACATAATGCTTGACCCCCTGCAGACGCACTTACCAGAACTCCCTCCTACTGTCTCTGTACGTTCTCCCTACCTACCAATTAGACTGTAAGCTCCTCGGGGCAGGGACTCCTCTTCCGAAATGTTACTTTTATGTCTAAAGCACTTATTCCCATGATATGTTTTTTATATTATCTGTTATTTATTTGATTACCACATGTATTACTACTGTGAAGCGCTATGTACACTAATGGCGCTATATAAATAAAGACATACAATACAATACAATACACACACACACAGATACAGACACACTGATACACACACACACACACACACACACACACACACCCACCCACTAATACACACACACACACACACACACACACACACACACACACACACACACACACACACACACACAGATTCACACACACACACACACACACACACACACACACACACACACACACACACACACACACACACACACACACACACACACACACACACACACACACACACACACACACCCACTGATTCACACACACACACACACACACACACTGATTCACACACACACAGACCCACTGATACACACACACACACACACACACTGAAACACACACACACACACACACACTGACACACACACACACACACACAGATACACACAGATACACACACACACAGATACACACACACACACACACACACAGATACACAAACACACAGAGATACACATATACACACACACACACACATACACACAAATACACACACACAGATACACATACACACACACACACACACACACACTGATACACGTACACACACACACACACACACACACACACACACACACACACACACACACACTGATACACATACACACACACACACACACACAGATACACATACACACACACACACACACACAGATACACACACCCACACACACCCACTGATTCACACACACACACACACACACACACACACACACACACACAAAGCTGTGAGCGCCGGAGGGGCAAAGGTGGGAGCGCCGGGGGGCAAAGCTGTGAGCGCCGGGGGGGGGGGCAAAGGTGGGAGCGCCGGGGGGCAAAGGTGGGAGTGCCGATGGGGCAAAGGTGGGAGCGCCGGGGGGCAAAGGTGGGAGTGCCGATGGGGCAATGGTGGGAGCGCCGGGGGGGCAATGGTGGGAGCGCCAGGGGGGCAAAGGTACAAGGTGGTACAAAGGTAGGCGCACCCCCGCTACCACCTCCTATTACCCCCCCTGGCTGGGACCCGGGACAGAAAGGGGACACTCACCGCGAACAGAGGAGCCGGGAGCGGGAAGACACTTGTGCTCTGCACAAAGCGGAAGTCCCGCCCCCGGCTTCCTCTGACCTGCCTGCAACCAATCCCCTGCGGGCCGGCCGGCATTCTAAGTCCCGCCCCCGGCATTCTCCTTCATTCAGTCTCCCCGGCAGCATTCACACACACACATAGAAAATACTTACCGGCCGCCGCATTCTCCTCACCGCCGCTGCCCCGCAATACCGGGACCAGGGACAAAAATCGGGACATAACCGGGACGGAGCTAAAATCGGGACAGGGCAGAAAAAAACGGGACTGTCCCGGCAAAACCGGGACGAATGGTCACCCTACTTACAGACTATTCACTTGAGTGGACCATAAAGTGTCTTATAGAGGGAACTCTAAGGTGTCTTAAGATGCATTAAGATATATTATGTATGTAAATATTTATTTATATAGCGCTTTATAAGAGAGGCAATACAGTACAGAGAATTATAGTACAATAAGTGCAACAAACAAAATCAGACAATAGGAAAGGAAATCCCTGGCCTGCAGAGCTTACAGTCTTAATGCTAGATCCATGGAACTCTGTTGTGTTTACGCTAATAACGGGACATTCCTGAAATTGGTACCTGACCCTGTGTGGTAGGCAGAGACACAGGGGCAGTGCCTGCCAATATCATAAAGAGCAGTGCACTTCCTATTTAGTAGAAGTGTGTGTCAGAGTTAAGAGTTCAGTCCAGAGTTAGAGTCTGCTGAGTCTGTCACCTGGCTGGCCCAGGGTGACAGAGAGAGCCTATATCAATTGGCCGTTGGAGAAGGGGAGCCATCAGCCTCTGAGTAGAGCTGATGCAACCTTAGTTAGGGAGGTGGACCAATTCCTCTCACCCTGTTTAGGGGGCGAGGGAAGAGCTAGCCCCACCCTGGGTGCCCTTGACCTGGGGTGGTGGCAGGGACACAGAGACCATCCTGAGGGAGAGCAGTCCTGTGTGGAGGAAGACACCCTGTACCTGATATATAGTCTTGTTGCTGCTATTCTGCTGCTGTGAATAAAGAGCTGCGGCTGCTTTTAAAGATATACAGTGTGAGACTGGAATCTCTCATCCCCGAGGGGGGGGGGGGGGGGGGACTCTCTGGAAGGATTCCACCCGTATTCCTGGGGCTCAGAGATGGAGGCGCTGCACCATTACATACATAGTTACATAATAGATGAGGTTGAAAAAAGACGTACGTCCATCAAGTTCAACCTATGCTAAATTCAGACAACAGATACTTACTTATTGATCCAGAGGAAGGCAAACAAAAAACCCCATTAGGGGGAAAAATTAATTCCTTCCTGACTCCAAGAATTGGCAATCGGATTAATCCCTGGATCAACATCCTTCCCATATATACTTATTTGGTATATCCCTGTATACCTGTCCCATCTAAAAAGATGTCCAACCTTTTTTTGAACAAATCTATTGTATCTGCCATCACAGTCTCCATGGGTAATGAGTTCCACATTTTAACTGCCCTTACTGTAAAGAACCCTTTCCTTTGTTGCTGGTGAAATTTCCTTTCCTCCAACCTTAAGGGATGGCCCCGAGTCCTTTGTACTGCCCGTGGGATGAATAGTTCTTTTGAAAGCTCCTTGTATTGTCCCTGAATATATTTGTATATAGTTATCATATCCCCTCTTAGACGCCTCTTTTCTAATGTAAATAAATCCAATATAGCTAGCCTCTCCTCATAAGTTAGAATGTCCATCCCCTTTATTAATTTGGTGGCTCTTCTCTGCACTCTCTCTAGTTCCAAAATGTCTTTTCTTAGGATTGGTGCCCAAAATTGTACTCCATATTCAAGGTGTGGTCTTACTAATGCTTTGTAAAGGGGCATAATTATGTCTACTTCCCTTCCATCCATTGCCCGTTTGATGCAAGATAAGATCTTGTTTGCCTTTGCAGCTACTGCATGACATTGGGCACTATTGCTAAGCCTGCTGTCTACAAGCACCCCTAAATCCTTCTCCATCAAGGATTCCCCCAATATATCTCCATTTAATTTGTAAGTCGCCTTTTTATTCTTGCATCCCAAATGCATAACCTTATATTTATCTGTATTAAACCTCATTTGCCATTTACCTGCCCACGTTTCCAGTCTCTCCAAGTCCTTCTGAAGAGAAATTTCATCCTGCTCTGATAAGACGGAGGCATTCACCCCAGAAACCTGATCCTGTCATCCCCCATACCATCGCGGGAGACTCAGGCCCCCCTGTTGCCAGCAGGTATGCACCACACTCAGACACGTAGCCAGACCCTAGTACAGAGGAGGGGGGCCCGATCTGCGATTGGCCCAGGGAAGGGGGGCTACATTGGGAATCGATGTTATTTTTCTTCATATTAATGGGTATCCTCAAAGCGAATGATATGCCAAAATGACGTCCATTAGCAAAACTACAATTGTTTCTTCACTTTTTCTGCTTGATCAATAGGGTGACCAGATTTCGAAAATGAAAAACCGGGACACCTTAAAAAATAATTTATTAAACAAATTACATCACGTGACACCCCCTGTTGCCATGACAACAAGACACTCTGATGCCCCTGCAGTGTTAGTGTGTATAGAGGTGGGGGCTTTGCATGGGCCCTTCAACTCTTACAGCCAGGGCATTATTGGCCAGGAATGCCCAGTTCGGAGGGGATTACTACTTCAAAATGTATTTGATTCGTAACAACATCAAAAAACTCTAATACCAATAACTAACAACCACAGACAATGATAATCTAAACCATCAAATAAAATGTCTACGGCCCTTGTTCAAGCATGTTTGCGGTACTTACCAGATAAATCAGTGCCTGCAATCCACGACTGTATCCGCCTCTCCGAGCGTCTGAAAGCAACCCAGCGTTCCTGGTGTGTGGCTGAAGAGGTGAGGGACTCCCTCCTCTCAAACGGAAAAGAAGAGCAAAAAATAGAGTTGGAACATACCTATCATACAGGGATGAGAGAGAGAGACAGAGAATGAGAGAGAGACAGAGAATGAGAGACAGAGAATGAGAGACAGAGAATGAGAGAGAGACAGAGAATGAGAGAGAGACACAGAGAGAGAGAGAGACAGAGAATGAGAGAGAGACAGAGAGAGGGACATAGGGAGAGAGAGACAAAAGTAATGTACTGTATAACCATTATACCGTACCCCCTAGTATTCGTGTAATCATTGTCCCACACCCCCTTTTACTCACGCTTTGGCAATACTGAAATGTTCTTTTGACAGAGACACACAGAGAGAAACAGAGACACACAGAGAGAGACAGAGACACAGAGAGAGAGACAGAGACACAGAGAGACACAGAGAGAGACAGAGACACACAGAGAGAGACAGAGACACAGAGAGAGAGAGAGAGACACAGAGAGAGAGAGAGAGACACGGGCCTATTTAGTAAGCGTCGATAAGGCTGCGTCTATAGTATTTCAGACGGAGGGAAGGCACACACGCTGCAATACACTTGCTGAAGCCTGAGCTTTTTTATGGCTTTGCAGGGTATGCAGCGGGTGCGATTGGGGGCGTGGCAATAAATATTTGGAGGCGTGGCAATAACGTTCCGGCGCGGACGTCACTTTCCTACCTCACATCCCGATCCACCGGCATTTTTTCAGATGCAGCATCTGAAGCACTGTGCAGACAAGAAGAAAAATGCACACAATGCGCACCAGAGATTAAAATATAGTAAATTATTTATTAATAAAACAAGAAATAACCGAGGAGGATCCAACCCCACCTCAGTACTTTCTTCTCGTTGCTATTGCCACACTATACGTCCTGACGCCGGAAGGGAAGTTGGTACGCGACCAAGACGAGACACCGGATTTACAGTGGAACCACAACATACCACAGATTGCTGGAGGACCACACTGCGAGGGGCGCAGCCTATCGAGTTTCCCGGTCATCGTCCAAAGTCTGGAGCTGCGGAGTGACCACCGGATTACCACGGAGCCCGAGCCTGTCTCACACAATGCTTTTACCAAACGGATGTTTGTGAGTTTGCTATTTTTATCTTGTCCAGGAAATGAAATTGTTAAACCGAATTTACACATGGAGCGGGCGCTTTCTCTTCTTTTTTTTGTTTAGATATCTATCGAGGAGGTGGTTGTTTCCCTGAAGAGAGCTGCCAGGGCTCCAGAGGACGCCCGAATTGGATCCTTTTATGATTGAGTTATAACATAGCTATTAGAGCTAGGTTTCTGGACTTTTATTGTGTTTAGGCATAGTGTTTATTATTATTTTATTACAGCTACTTTTTAGTAATTGCACTGTTATTAATTCTGACCACTAATTCTCACTGCCATTATAATCTCTCTCTAGCCACAACCAAATTGCTATATCAGCTATATTATTTATTGGTTATACCAGGGGAGCACAAACTTTTGCAGCTCGCCCCCCTGCCGGTGCTCGCGCCCCCCCCCCTTACCTTGATGCGGCGTCATGTGACCTGCAGCGGCATTTGACGAGGGTGACGTCACATGACCCCGCAGCGTAATTTAACATACTGTGCTATATCTATGCACACACAGCTGTCTCTAGGCATAAAACACATCCACACCGGGGGAAGGACCAGCACAGATAACATTCCAAGAGACACTGTTTTTAAGTATACCTTTTGCTTGCTTCATTCATTGTAACATCGCCGGAAGAAGAGATCAGTGTATCTCGAAAGCTCGCACAAATAAAAGCATTTCGTTAGCCACAGAACGGTATTATCTATTTATTTTTTGATTATTGAAGCTCGGCTAACACGGTACTGATACCTCTATATATATATATTGCGCGCGCACACACACATATAACGTTTTATCCAACTTTTTCATTTATCATTTGTAGAGAAAATGAACAATGTCGCCAGAAGTGCTATTTTTCAAAATGTAACATCTCTACTAATTAGTGTAAAATGATACTTCATATAAAGCAGGTTATGGGACCCATTATAAAATGACCTTCATGTTTCTTATCACATCCCAGTATATGGATACTTTCTATTATCACAAGCTGCTAACATGTGACAGGGCTCAGAGTCTGAGCCCAGAATGTGACATACAGAACATTCTCATTCTAAATTTCAAAAAATATTGTGTTGATTTCTGACCTGACTGCCGTGGTTACAGCTCAACCACTCTGTTCTACTGTATGTCACCACTTTCTGCCACAACCAGCTGACGGTGGATCTGCAAGGAGTTCAACACTTATTGGCATCACATCTGTTGCTTGGTTGACGTATCATTTCTCCAGCTTTTTATTGTATTGTTTTTAAATAGATTATATTTATTTAGTTGAATAGATATTTATTTAGTTTAATAGATATTTATTTAGTTTAATAGATTATATTTCTAAGTTTAATAAGTTATATTTCTTAGTTTAATAAGTTATATTTCTTAGTTTAATAAAATATATTTCTTAGTTTAATAAGTTATATTTCTTAGTTTAATAAGTTATATTTGTTAGTTTAATAAATTATATTTCTTAGTTTAATAAGTTATATTTCTTAGTTAATAGATTATATTTGTTAGCACAGTAGATTATATTTACTAGTATTTAAGTCTCCCCCTCAGTGCCCCATTAGGACCCGTGCGCATATTTCACATCTTTTCGGAGTCGCTTATTTTTTAGACCCTCGGAGCCGAAACCTAAAGGGGTCAGCTAAGAAAGTTCGGATCAAGAGGAGCCGCACAGCTTAAAGACAGAACATTTCCAAGGGAGATGGAGACAATTTGGGTAAGATCTGATTAAAGGACATCCTTTGAGGAAGGAAAGGGTGACAGGGGAGTCTAAGAGGGGGGTGAGAGAGCAAGGTGGTGTGTCAGATTGGGGCAGAGCAAGAGAACGCAAAAATGATGGGGATTTGCTGCACACCAAAAAAAAACAATAAGTAGTGATACTTTTACCGGTGCCCCTTAGTCTCAGGGAAGACCGGCATTTCGTCCAATGGATACAATATGATTGATGGGAAAGGGCACACGGATTTGAATAAAAAAAGATAATTTATTGTGCCACAGACTACAATGTTTCGGCTGCTGGCCTTTCTTTGCTGGATTTAGTGGGTTTAGCCACTTTACCTGAGAAAGACCAGCAGGCCGAAATGTTGTTGTCTATGGCAGTGCAAGAGAAAACAGGTTGGGGGGGGTGGGTTCTCGCAAAGTCGCCGACCCATGGGTGAGTGTCCCCGGTGGAAACTAGTCCTGGACCCCGGGAAAGCTGTCTGTGGCCCATACAAGCTGAGTAACATGTAAAAAGGACACATGTATGTTCAGAATGAGTTAGCATGGTATTTTGAGAGGCACCATAGCAGGTCAGTGCAAGTCAGTGCAGAGCACTGCAAGGTCAGTCAATATGAGGAAGGGTCCGATGGAGGAGTTGGAGGGTCCCAGAATATCTCTTAAAGCAGGGGTGCGCAAATCGAGGGGCACGACATTTTCTTGGGAGGAGGGGCTCGGCGCTTACAGAGGCCCCTCGCTCTTCCCAACAGCATTTAAATTAAATGCCGGAGATCGCGTGCAAGGCCTCTGTAAGTTCCCTTTCCTTGTCTCCGGCGGCTTCTGGCGACAGCAATGTGGCGTCACATGATGTGGCATTGCCATAGCAACGTGATATCACATGACGTCGTTACATCAGAACGTCGGAGACAAGGTGGGGAAGGTGGAGGGGGGAGCAGGGGGAAAAGGTTGTGCAACCCTGTCTTAAAGCATTGCCTTGCATACAGATCAGAGGCCAAGAATGGATATGGATATCCGATGTGAAGCCGGAAATAAGACAGAAAAGACCGTTTCGGGGGAAGAAGGTGAGTGATGAAATAGCCGTCACTGTGTAACTCTTCCAATTACCTGCAACATCATGCAGAGAAATAGCAACGCTTGTTTTTAACGTGCTAAGCGCCTAATGGGGAATTCAACTGCTGAGAAGTTAAGGGAGTTACTAACCCAAACTCAGCGACGTTTCTGTGTCTCTGTGATAACTCCCCCAGGACATGCCTGAAAACCAGAGGTAACTCAATGTATTTTTGATAAATAGAAACATGACCTTCTGGGGAGGGGTATATAATGGGTACTGGGCCTGGTGAGGTGGGTATAACGAGTACTGGGCCTGGGGAGGGGCGTATAACAGGGTACTGGGCCTTGGGAAGGTTGTATAACTGGGTACTGGGCCTGGGGAGGTGGGTATAACGGGTATTTGCCCTGTGGAGGGCGGTATAACGTGGTATTGGGGATGGGGTATAAGTGGCACAGGAGCTCTTGCGATACAGAGTATCACTGTCCCTGGTTACAAACACTTCATGTCTCCTGCAGATCAGGACACACACGAAGGTGGTGCCCTTTGTGCCACCAGACGACGAGGCGGGCTACGAGGCGGACGACGAGGCATACGACAAAGCGGGCGTCAAGTGGAACAATGAGGTGGGCTACAAGGCGGCCGATGACGCAGACGTGGTGTACGATGACCAAGGAGCATACGACAGGTGTGGCCGGATCTGCTGCTTCACCTTTTTTAGGCGGAGGAGAAGACCCCGGGAGCAGGTAGGAGAATACGAGAGGTGCGGACAGATCTGCTGCTTCACCTTTTTTAGGCGGAGAAGAAGCCAGGTGCAGGTAGCAGAGGAGCCAGGGCGTAGATACAGGGGTATTCTAGGGGCCCTGAGAAGTTGGTTTGACCGCAGGAGAGGCAGATAAGATCAGGAAGGCTGAGGGAGGGGCAGGTACTAGAGGGAGATAGGGATATTGGGCGTGAGAGGGTGAGAGAGAACAAGGAGCAGGGCCAGAGCACGGGTTTCATGCGCCCGAGGCAAAACTTAAAATTTGTGCCCCAGTTGTATAAAAAATAATAAGATAAATAAAATAATAAAATAAACAGTGGCGTAGATATCGGGGCTGCAGGGGGGTGCGACCGCACCCCAGCGCAACGCAAAATAAAAATAAAAGGGCGCCAAAATACTGGATAAAAAAAAGAATAATAATTTAAAAAAAAAAGATAAATAAATAAAATAATAAGAGTAAAAAATAATAATGATTATTAATGCGCCCCTAGGACCTCTGCGCGCTAGGCGACCGCCTAATGGCCGGCCGGCCCTGCGAGGTATGCGGGAGGAAAAGGGGTGAATGGGATAGATATGCAGGGGGATGGGGGAGCAGGTGAGTTATACACAGGGGCACAAGGGCCCCATCACCCGCATCTCTATATACTGAGTGTGCCCCTGTGTATAACAACGCTGATCTGTGCTGCTCCATCTGATCTCACTGCGCAGTGATCCAGGGACCATCCGATCGCCATTTAATGGGGTCAGGAAGGAATTTTTTTCCCCCATTGCACAGCAGGGGTTATGTTTCGCCTTCCTCTGGATCACAGCAACAAACTGCACTTTGTGCATGAATTATCAGTGAGATCTTTATACACCCTGCATTGGTCTTCACCCCTTTGCTGCCGGAGGGGCCTGCAATGCATTGCTCTGCGTGTTACTATATCGCTCTGCAATGTGCTGCAGGCCCCTCCCAGCAAAGAGATTCATTATTTCAATAAAATACTCTCTTTAATCAAACCTATGTGTAGTGTCTTTTCTATCCGTTGTATCTATTGCTAACAGCTCAGTGATTCTTCCCCAGGACGCTGCACTAGTGTCACGCTGCCAAGCCCAGGTGTGAGGGAGATTTATAGGGTCACATATACACTTCTGCCAAAACACGAGTGCAAACAGGAAGCCCCTCTGATCTCATATATTTTATTACACAAAACGGTATCTAAAAAGGTAAAAATAACATACATGGGATTCTGCTACAAATATCTCTCTAATTACAAACCAATTAGCAAATCATTCAGATTAGTCGAGCGAAAAGAAAGGGTTAAGTATCTCATGTACAGTATATGCAGTGTAGGCTGTTCTGCAGCATTACATGCAGGGGACAACGTTTAGGGGATATAAGTAATGCTGATCTCAGAGCTGACCGGCTGACCTGCTCTACCGGCTGACCGGCTGACCTGCTCTACTGGCTGACCTGCTGACCTGCTCTACTGGCTGACCGGCTGACCTGCTCTACCGGCTGACCGGCTTCTCTTCTTTCAGCTAAATGACCTGAATTGTGGCCCCTGTATCTCCCAATTAAACGTTTTATTGGCATATTCTTGTTTGACTCGTTCTATACAGACATTTTCTATATATTCATTGTGGGATTTGATAACATCTGTAAGATCTCTCAGAATATCACATTCTGTACGTTTGTGTTGAAGATTTTTCCATTCTCAATTTACTTAATATTAGTTTTTGGCATCAATTATTTATATCGAGTCCAAAATACCTTTATACAGAATGCTGTTCCCTTTAGCCCACAAATGCTGCTTCATTAAAGCCCATGGGTGGCACTTGATGCATTCTCAAACTTTTAGGCAACATCCCTAATTTCCAAAAGTGGGATTAAATCTGTGCATATTTAAATGGTTAATTTTCTTACTCAGACTCCTAAATCCCTCCCCAAATATATCCGTTTCACATAAAAGTGTGTGCGCTTCTCCTTCCGCCTAACTGGCACGTCGTCCTTACGGGCGCCACTCCTTGCAACTCCACGCTGCCCTCCAGTGGCAAAAGAAATAAGATACATTTACTATACTCGTCTGTCAGCTGCTCCCGTATAAGGTGGGTAACTCTGTATTAGGGGTCTTGGTAGACTATATTTTATACTTATGTCGGATAGATGAGGAATTAATATTCCTAACGGGTTATTGTGAGAGGCCTTAGATCTTATCCTATATGCACGCAGCCCTCGCCTCTCTGACCTTGAACACGTACTTCAATCTGATTTTTGAGACTTGAAACTGGATTTCCCAAAACAAACTGATTTTAAACACTGACAAGACTGTAACAATGGTATTTGGGACCAGAGCTAAATTGCTAAAGCTACCAATGACAGAGCTTCAGATAAAAACCAGCTCTAAAACCATCCTAGCCCCTGTTACTTGTTTGAAATATCTGATCATTCAACTCCCATTTAACATTTGGGTTGCACATTGATACCCTGACATCCAAATCCTATGCCAAACTAGGTGTACTTTAAAGGAACAAATCCTCCCTAAGGCCCTCATGCAGTAAGCAGCGATAAGCCACTTATCACCAGCTTATCGCCAAAAAAGCCACACTGATACACACACACACACACACAGATACAGACACACTGATACACACACACACACCGCGCCCTGATGGCAGGGGTGGAGGCGTGGGGCTCCTGCTCTCCTCTGTCTGCCGTTACCGAACCCTTCCTATTCCCCCCTCTCTTGCTTTTCCCTCCTTTGAGGCTCACACTGTCCAGATCTTCTCTCCTCTCCCTGTTCATGTGGCGGTCATCTATCGCCCACCTACCTCTACTCATCCCCCTTCTGCCTTTCTCTCTCACTTTGAATCCTGGCTCTCTTTCTTTCTCTCCTCAGACTCCCCTGTTCTTCTCCTTGGGGACTTAAATTGCCACATTGATGACCCCTCTCTCTCTTGGGCTTCCCGCTTTCTTTCTCTTACCTCTTCTTTTGGCCTTCAACAGTGGACTGCAGCCAGCACCCACAAGGATGGCCACTACTTAGACCTGGTTTTCACTAAAAACTTATCTCTCTCTGATTTCTCCATTTCCCCTTTTCCTCTCTCTGACCATCATCTCATCTCATTCTCTTTATCTCGCTTCTCCCCTTCTCCACCTCCATCTACCCCCCGGTTCTGCAGAAACCTGCGCTCTATTCACTTACCTGACTTTGAGTCCACTTTACACTCCTCCCTCTCCTCTCTCAGCTCTGCTACAGACCCTGACAACCTGGTCAGAAAGTACAACTCTGTCTTGTCCTCATCTCTTGATCTACATGCCCCGCTTTCTCTCTGCCGCCCTCGCCCTTCTAACCCTAGACCCTGGCTAAATTCCCACACGCGCATGCTGCGTTCCTCCACTCGTTCCTCTGAACGCCTCTGGAGGAAGTCTCACACTCTCGCAGACTTCCTTCACTACAAATTTATGCTATCCTGTTTCAACTCTGCCCTCTCGCAAGCTAAACAAGCCTACTTTTCTGCACTAATAACATGCACAAGTCTAACCCACGCCGACTGTTCTCTGTCTTTGATACTCTACTCAAACCACCCTCAGCTGCCTCTCCTTCCTCCATCTCCGCTCAGGACTTTGCAGACTATTTTAAGGAAAAGGTGGAATCCATACGGCAGAACATCCCCTGTTTCTTCCCCCCATCCTACACCTCTTCCTAACTCTCCTCCTGCCTTCCTTGAGTCTTTTTCCACTGTCTCAGAGGAGGATGTGTCGCTGTTGATCTCCTCTTCTCCCTCTACCACTTGCCCTCTTGACCCCATTCCCTCCCATCTCCTAAAACCTCTAGCTCCTACTATAATCCCTACGCTTACACACATTTTTAACTCCTCCCTCTGCTCTGGAACCTTTCCATCCTCCTTCAAACATGCAACAGTCATACCATTACTCAAAAACAGCAAGCTTGACCCTACCTGTCTTTCTAACTATCGACCTGTCTCCCTCCTGCCTTTTGCCTCTAAACTACTTGAACGTCTTGTATTCTCTCGCTTGCTCCATTTTCTCAACACTTATTCTCTCCTAGACCCTCTACAATCTGGCTTCCGCACTGCTCACTCCACGGAAACAACCCTCACTAAAATAACTGACGAGCTCCATGCTGCCAAAGACAGAGGTCATTACACTCTGCTCATATTACTCGACCTCTCTGCAGCATTTGACACCGTGGACCACCCTCTTCTCCTCCACATTCTCCATACTCTAGGTATTCGGAACAAAGCTCTATCCTGGATCTCATCCTACCTCTCCCATCGTACTTTTAGTGTCTCTTCTGCTAACACCTCCTCCTCCTCTATTGATCTCTCTGTGGGGGTACCCCAGGGCTCTGTCCTGGGACCTCTTCTCTTTTCTCTGTACACACTCTCTCTAGGTGACCTAATAACATCTTTTGGGTTTAATTATCACCTCTATGCCGACGACACACAAATATACTTTTCAACACCTGACCTTACACCTGCTGTACAAACCAAAGTTTCTGAATGTCTCTCTGCTATATCATCCTGGATGGCCCTCCGACGCCTTAAACTCAACATGGCTAAAACAGAGCTCCTCATACTTCCTCCCAAACCTGGCCCTAATACCTCCTTCCACATTACTGTTGGAACTACAATCATTCACCCAGTAGCCCAAGCACGCTGCCTAGGGGTCACGTTCGACTCCTCTCTCACATTCGCCCCTCACATTCAAAACATTTCTAAAACTTGTCGCTTTTTCCTCCGCAATATAACTAAGATACGCCCTTTCCTCTGTTGTTCGACTGCTAAAACTCTGACTCAGGCCCTCATTCTCTCCTGTCTTGATTACTGTAACCTCCTGCTGTCCGGCCTTCCTGCCTCTCACCTGTCTCCCCTACAATCTATCCTAAATGCTGCTGCCAGAATCACTCTACTCTTTCCTAGATCTGTCTCAGCATCTCCCCTCATGAAATCCCTCTCCTGGCTTCCGATCAAATCCCGCATCTCACACTCCATTCTTCTCCTCACTTTTAAAGCTTTACATTCTTCTGCCCCTCCTTACATCTCATCCCTAATTTCTCGGTATGCACCATCCAGACTCTTGCGTTCTTCTCAAGGATGTCTTCTTTCTACCCCCTTTGTATCTAAAGCCCTCTCCCGCCTTAAACCTTTTTCACTGACTGCCCCACATCTCTGGAATGCCCTTCCCCTCAGTACCCGACTAGCACCCTCTCTATCCACCTTTAAGACCCACCTTAAGACACACTTGCTTAAAGAAGCATATGAATAGCACTGTGGATATTCTAAACACGATACATAATGCTTGACCCCCTGCAGACGCACTTACCAGAACTCCCTCCTACTGTCTCTGTACGTTCTCCCTACCTACCAATTAGACTGTAAGCTCCTCGGGGCAGGGACTCCTCTTCCGAAATGTTACTTTTATGTCTAAAGCACTTATTCCCATGATATGTTTTTTATATTATCTGTTATTTATTTGATTACCACATGTATTACTACTGTGAAGCGCTATGTACACTAATGGCGCTATATAAATAAAGACATACAATACAATACAATACACACACACACAGATACAGACACACTGATACACACACACACACACACACACACACACACACACCCACCCACTAATACACACACACACACACACACACACACACACACACACACACTGATTCACACACACACACACACACACACACACACACACACACACACACACACACACACACACACACACACACACACACACACACACACACACACACACACACACACACACACACACACACCCCCACTGATTCACACACACACACACACACACACACTGATTCACACACACACAGACCCACTGATACACACACACACACACACACACTGAAACACACACACACACTGAAACACACACACACACACTGAAACACGCGCACACACACACACACACACACACACACACACACACACACACACACACACACACACACACACACACACACACTGATACACACACACACACACACACACTGACACACACACACACACACACAGATACACACAGATACACACACACACAGATACACACACACACACACACACAGATACACAAACACACAGAGATACACATATACACACACACACACACATACACACAAATACACACACACAGATACACATACACACACACACACACACACACACACTGATACACGTACACACACACACACACACACACACACACACACACACTGATACACATACACACACACACACACACACAGATACACATACACACACACACACACACACACAGATACACACACCCACACACACCCACTGATTCACACACACACACACACACACACACACAAAGCTGTGAGCGCCGGAGGGGCAAAGGTGGGAGCGCCGGGGGGCAAAGCTGTGAGCGCCGGGGGGGGGGCAAAGGTGGGAGCGCCGGGGGGCAAAGGTGGGAGTGCCGATGGGGCAAAGGTGGGAGCGCCGGGGGGCAAAGGTGGGAGTGCCGATGGGGCAATGGTGGGAGCGCCGGGGGGGCAATGGTGGGAGCGCCAGGGGGGCAAAGGTACAAGGTGGTACAAAGGTAGGCGCACCCCCGCTACCACCTCCTATTACCCCCCCTGGCTGGGACCCGGGACAGAAAGGGGACACTCACCGCGAACAGAGGAGCCGGGAGCGGGAAGACACTTGTGCTCTGCACAAAGCGGAAGTCCCGCCCCCGGCTTCCTCTGACCTGCCTGCAACCAATCCCCTGCGGGCCGGCCGGCATTCTAAGTCCCGCCCCCGGCATTCTCCTTCATTCAGTCTCCCCGGCAGCATTCACACACACACATAGAAAATACTTACCGGCCGCCGCATTCTCCTCACCGCCGCTGCCCCGCAATACCGGGACCAGGGACAAAAATCGGGACATAACCGGGACGGAGCTAAAATCGGGACAGGGCAGAAAAAAACGGGACTGTCCCGGCAAAACCGGGACGAATGGTCACCCTACTTACAGACTATTCACTTGAGTGGACCATAAAGTGTCTTATAGAGGGAACTCTAAGGTGTCTTAAGATGCATTAAGATATATTATGTATGTAAATATTTATTTATATAGCGCTTTATAAGAGAGGCAATACAGTACAGAGAATTATAGTACAATAAGTGCAACAAACAAAATCAGACAATAGGAAAGGAAATCCCTGGCCTGCAGAGCTTACAGTCTTAATGCTAGATCCATGGAACTCTGTTGTGTTTACGCTAATAACGGGACATTCCTGAAATTGGTACCTGACCCTGTGTGGTAGGCAGAGACACAGGGGCAGTGCCTGCCAATATCATAAAGAGCAGTGCACTTCCTATTTAGTAGAAGTGTGTGTCAGAGTTAAGAGTTCAGTCCAGAGTTAGAGTCTGCTGAGTCTGTCACCTGGCTGGCCCAGGGTGACAGAGAGAGCCTATATCAATTGGCCGTTGGAGAAGGGGAGCCATCAGCCTCTGAGTAGAGCTGATGCAACCTTAGTTAGGGAGGTGGACCAATTCCTCTCACCCTGTTTAGGGGGCGAGGGAAGAGCTAGCCCCACCCTGGGTGCCCTTGACCTGGGGTGGTGGCAGGGACACAGAGACCATCCTGAGGGAGAGCAGTCCTGTGTGGAGGAAGACACCCTGTACCTGATATATAGTCTTGTTGCTGCTATTCTGCTGCTGTGAATAAAGAGCTGCGGCTGCTTTTAAAGATATACAGTGTGAGACTGGAATCTCTCATCCCCGAGGGGGGGGGGGGACTCTCTGGAAGGATTCCACCCGTATTCCTGGGGCTCAGAGATGGAGGCGCTGCACCATTACATACATAGTTACATAATAGATGAGGTTGAAAAAAGACGTACGTCCATCAAGTTCAACCTATGCTAAATTCAGACAACAGATACTTACTTATTGATCCAGAGGAAGGCAAACAAAAAACCCCATTAAGGGGAAAAATTAATTCCTTCCTGACTCCAAGAATTGGCAATCGGATTAATCCCTGGATCAACATCCTTCCCATATATACTTATTTGGTATATCCCTGTATACCTGTCCCATCTAAAAAGATGTCCAACCTTTTTTTGAACAAATCTATTGTATCTGCCATCACAGTCTCCATGGGTAATGAGTTCCACATTTTAACTGCCCTTACTGTAAAGAACCCTTTCCTTTGTTGCTGGTGAAATTTCCTTTCCTCCAACCTTAAGGGATGGCCCCGAGTCCTTTGTACTGCCCGTGGGATGAATAGTTCTTTTGAAAGCTCCTTGTATTGTCCCTGAATATATTTGTATATAGTTATCATATCCCCTCTTAGACGCCTCTTTTCTAATGTAAATAAATCCAATATAGCTAGCCTCTCCTCATAAGTTAGAATGTCCATCCCCTTTATTAATTTGGTGGCTCTTCTCTGCACTCTCTCTAGTTCCAAAATGTCTTTTCTTAGGATTGGTGCCCAAAATTGTACTCCATATTCAAGGTGTGGTCTTACTAATGCTTTGTAAAGGGGCATAATTATGTCTACTTCCCTTCCATCCATTGCCCGTTTGATGCAAGATAAGATCTTGTTTGCCTTTGCAGCTACTGCATGACATTGGGCACTATTGCTAAGCCTGCTGTCTACAAGCACCCCTAAATCCTTCTCCATCAAGGATTCCCCCAATATATCTCCATTTAATTTGTAAGTCGCCTTTTTATTCTTGCATCCCAAATGCATAACCTTATATTTATCTGTATTAAACCTCATTTGCCATTTACCTGCCCACGTTTCCAGTCTCTCCAAGTCCTTCTGAAGAGAAATTTCATCCTGCTCTGATAAGACGGAGGCATTCACCCCAGAAACCTGATCCTGTCATCCCCCATACCATCGCGGGAGACTCAGGCCCCCCTGTTGCCAGCAGGTATGCACCACACTCAGACACGTAGCCAGACCCTAGTACAGAGGAGGGGGGCCCGATCTGCGATTGGCCCAGGGAAGGGGGGCTACATTGGGAATCGATGTTATTTTTCTTCATATTAATGGGTATCCTCAAAGCGAATGATATGCCAAAATGACGTCCATTAGCAAAACTACAATTGTTTCTTCACTTTTTCTGCTTGATCAATAGGGTGACCAGATTTCGAAAATGAAAAACCGGGACACCTTAAAAAATAATTTATTAAACAAATTACATCACGTGACACCCCCTGTTGCCATGACAACAAGACACTCTGATGCCCCTGCAGTGTTAGTGTGTATAGAGGTGGGGGCTTTGCTTGGGCCCTTCAACTCTTACAGCCAGGGCATTATTGGCCAGGAATGCCCAGTTCGGAGGGGATTACTACTTCAAAATGTATTTGATTCGTAACAACATCAAAAAACTCTAATACCAATAACTAACAACCACAGACAATGATAATCTAAACCATCAAATAAAATGTCTACGGCCCTTGTTCAAGCATGTTTGCGGTACTTACCAGATAAATCAGTGCCTGCAATCCACGACTGTATCCGCCTCTCCGAGCGTCTGAAAGCAACCCAGCGTTCCTGGTGTGTGGCTGAAGAGGTGAGGGACTCCCTCCTCTCAAACGGAAAAGAAGAGCAAAAAATAGAGTTGGAACATACCTATCATACAGGGATGAGAGAGAGAGACAGAGAATGAGAGAGAGACAGAGAATGAGAGACAGAGAATGAGAGACAGAGAATGAGAGAGAGACAGAGAATGAGAGAGAGACACAGAGAGAGAGAGAGACAGAGAATGAGAGAGAGACAGAGAGAGGGACATAGGGAGAGAGAGACAAAAGTAATGTACTGTATAACCATTATACCGTACCCCCTAGTATTCGTGTAATCATTGTCCCACACCCCCTTTTACTCACGCTTTGGCAATACTGAAATGTTCTTTTGACAGAGACACACAGAGAGAAACAGAGACACACAGAGAGAGACAGAGACACAGAGAGAGAGACAGAGACACAGAGAGACACACAGAGAGAGACAGAGACACACAGAGAGAGACAGAGACACAGAGAGAGAGAGAGAGACACAGAGAGAGAGAGAGAGAGACACGGGCCTATTTAGTAAGCGTCGATAAGGCTGCGTCTATAGTATTTCAGACGGAGGGAAGGCACACACGCTGCAATACACTTGCTGAAGCCTGAGCTTTTTTATGGCTTTGCAGGGTATGCAGCGGGTGCGATTGGGGGCGTGGCAATAAATATTTGGAGGCGTGGCAATAACGTTCCGGCGCGGACGTCACTTTCCTACCTCACATCCCGATCCACCGGCATTTTTTCAGATGCAGCATCTGAAGCACTGTGCAGACAAGAAGAAAAATGCACACAATGCGCACCAGAGATTAAAATATAGTAAATTATTTATTAATAAAACAAGAAATAACCGAGGAGGATCCAACCCCACCTCAGTACTTTCTTCTCGTTGCTATTGCCACACTATACGTCCTGACGCCGGAAGGGAAGTTGGTACGCGACCAAGACGAGACACCGGATTTACAGTGGAACCACAACATACCACAGATTGCTGGAGGACCACACTGCGAGGGGCGCAGCCTATCGAGTTTCCCGGTCATCGTCCAAAGTCTGGAGCTGCGGAGTGACCACCGGATTACCACGGAGCCCGAGCCTGTCTCACACAATGCTTTTACCAAACGGATGTTTGTGAGTTTGCTATTTTTATCTTGTCCAGGAAATGAAATTGTTAAACCGAATTTACACATGGAGCGGGCGCTTTCTCTTCTTTTTTTTGTTTAGATATCTATCGAGGAGGTGGTTGTTTCCCTGAAGAGAGCTGCCAGGGCTCCAGAGGACGCCCGAATTGGATCCTTTTATGATTGAGTTATAACATAGCTATTAGAGCTAGGTTTCTGGACTTTTATTGTGTTTAGGCATAGTGTTTATTATTATTTTATTACAGCTACTTTTTAGTAATTGCACTGTTATTAATTCTGACCACTAATTCTCACTGCCATTATAATCTCTCTCTAGCCACAACCAAATTGCTATATCAGCTATATTATTAATTGGTTATACCAGGGGAGCACAAACTTTTGCAGCTCGCCCCCCTGCCGGTGCTCGCGCCCCCCCCCCCCCTTACCTTGATGCGGCGTCATGTGACCTGCAGCGGCATTTGACGAGGGTGACGTCACATGACCCCGCAGCGTAATTTAACATACTGTGCTATATCTATGCACACACAGCTGTCTCTAGGCATAAAACACATCCACACCGGGGGAAGGACCAGCACAGATAACATTCCAAGAGACGCTGTTTTTAAGTATACCTTTTGCTTGCTTCATTCATTGTAACATCGCCGGAAGAAGAGATCAGTGTATCTCGAAAGCTCGCACAAATAAAAGCATTTCGTTAGCCACAGAACGGTATTATCTATTTATTTTTTGATTATTGAAGCTCGGCTAACACGGTACTGATACCTCTATATATATATATTGCGCGCGCACACACACATATAACGTTTTATCCAACTTTTTCATTTATCATTTGTAGAGAAAATGAACAATGTCGCCAGAAGTGCTATTTTTCAAAATGTAACATCTCTACTAATTAGTGTAAAATGATACTTCATATAAAGCAGGTTATGGGACCCATTATAAAATGACCTTCATGTTTCTTATCACATACCAGTATATGGATACTTTCTATTATCACAAGCTGCTAACATGTGACAGGGCTCAGAGTCTGAGCCCAGAATGTGACATACAGAACATTCTCATTCTAAATTTCAAAAAATATTGTGTTGATTTCTGACCTGACTGCCGTGGTTACAGCTCAACCACTCTGTTCTACTGTATGTCACCACTTTCTGCCACAACCAGCTGACGGTGGATCTGCAAGGAGTTCAACACTTATTGGCATCACATCTGTTGCTTGGTTGACGTATCATTTCTCCAGCTTTTTATTGTATTGTTTTTAAATAGATTATATTTATTTAGTTGAATAGATATTTATTTAGTTTAATAGATATTTATTTAGTTTAATAGATTATATTTCTAAGTTTAATAAGTTATATTTCTTAGTTTAATAAGTTATATTTCTTAGTTTAATAAAATATATTTCTTAGTTTAATAAGTTATATTTCTTAGTTTAATAAGTTATATTTGTTAGTTTAATAAATTATATTTCTTAGTTTAATAAGTTATATTTCTTAGTTAATAGATTATATTTGTTAGCACAGTAGATTATATTTACTAGTATTTAAGTCTCCCCCTCAGTGCCCCATTAGGACCCGTGCGCATATTTCACATCTTTTCGGAGTCGCTTATTTTTTAGACCCTCGGAGCCGAAACCTAAAGGGGTCAGCTAAGAAAGTTCGGATCAAGAGGAGCCGCACAGCTTAAAGACAGAACATTTCCAAGGGAGATGGAGACAATTTGGGTAAGATCTGACTAAAGGACATCCTTTGAGGAAGGAAAGGGTGACAGGGGAGTCTAAGAGGGGGGTGAGAGAGCAAGGTGGTGTGTCAGATTGGGGCAGAGCAAGAGAACGCAAAAATGATGGGGATTTGCTGCACACCAAAAAAAACCAATAAGTAGTGATACTTTTACCGGTGCCCCTTAGTCTCAGGGAAGACCGGCATTTCGTCCAATGGATACAATATGATTGATGGGAAAGGGCACACGGATTTGAATAAAAAAAGATAATTTATTGTGCCACAGACTACAATGTTTCGGCTGCTGGCCTTTCTTTGCTGGATTTAGTGGGTTTAGCCACTTTACCTGAGAAAGACCAGCAGGCCGAAATGTTGTTGTCTATGGCAGTGCAAGAGAAAACAGGTTGGGGGGGGTGGGTTCTCGCAAAGTCGCCGACCCATGGGTGAGTGTCCCCGGTGGAAACTAGTCCTGGACCCCGGGAAAGCTGTCTGTGGCCCATACAAGCTGAGTAACATGTAAAAAGGACACATGTATGTTCAGAATGAGTTAGCATGGTATTTTGAGAGGCACCATAGCAGGTCAGTGCAAGTCAGTGCAGAGCACTGCAAGGTCAGTCAATATGAGGAAGGGTCCGATGGAGGAGTTGGAGGGTCCCAGAATATCTCTTAAAGCAGGGGTGCGCAAATCAAGGGGCACGACATTTTCTTGGGAGGAGGGGCTCGGCGCTTACAGAGGCCCCTCGCTCTTCCCCACAGCATTTAAATTAAATGCCGGAGATCGCGTGCAAGGCCTCTGTAAGTTCCCTTTCCTTGTCTCCGGCGGCTTCTGGCGACAGCAATGTGGCGTCACATGATGTGGCATTGCCATAGCAACGTGATATCACATGACGTCGTTACATCAGAACGCCGGAGACAAGGTGGGGAAGGTGGAGGGGGGAGCAGGGGGAAAAGGTTGTGCAACCCTGTCTTAAAGCATTGCCTTGCATACAGATCAGAGGCCAAGAATGGATATGGATATCCGATGTGAAGCCGGAAATAAGACAGAAAAGACCGTTTCGGGGGAAGAAGGTGAGTGATGAAATAGCCGTCACTGTGTAACTCTTCCAATTACCTGCAACTTCATGCAGAGAAATAGCAACGCTTGTTTTTAACGTGCTAAGCGCCTAATGGGGAATTCAACTGCTGAGAAGTTAAGGGAGTTACTAACCCAAACTCAGCGACGTTTCTGTGTCTCTGTGATAACTCCCCCAGGACATGCCTGAAAACCAGAGGTAACTCAATGTATTTTTGATAAATAGAAACATGACCTTCTGGGGAGGGGTATATAATGGGTACTGGGCCTGGTGAGGTGGGTATAACGAGTACTGGGCCTGGGGAGGGGCGTATAACAGGGTACTGGGCCTTGGGAAGGTTGTATAACTGGGTACTGGGCCTGGGGAGGTGGGTATAACGGGTATTTGCCCTGTGGAGGGCGGTATAACGTGGTATTGGGGATGGGGTATAAGTGGCACAGGAGCTCTTGCGATACAGAGTATCACTGTCCCTGGTTACAAACACTTCATGTCTCCTGCAGATCAGGACACACACGAAGGTGGTGCCCTTTGTGCCACCAGACGACGAGGCGGGCTACGAGGCGGACGACGAGGCATACGACAAAGCGGGCGTCAAGTGGAACAATGAGGTGGGCTACAAGGCGGCCGATGACGCAGACGTGGTGTACGATGACCAAGGAGCATACGACAGGTGTGGCCGGATCTGCTGCTTCACCTTTTTTAGGCGGAGGAGAAGACCCCGGGAGCAGGTAGGAGAATACGAGAGGTGCGGACAGATCTGCTGCTTCACCTTTTTTAGGCGGAGAAGAAGCCAGGTGCAGGTAGCAGAGGAGCCAGGGCGTAGATACAGGGGTATTCTAGGGGCCCTGAGAAGTTGGTTTGACCGCAGGAGAGGCAGATAAGATCAGGAAGGCTGAGGGAGGGGCAGGTACTAGAGGGAGATAGGGATATTGGGCGTGAGAGGGTGAGAGAGAACAAGGAGCAGGGCCAGAGCACGGGTTTCATGCGCCCGAGGCAAAACTTAAAATTTGTGCCCCAGTTGTATAAAAAATAATAAGATAAATAAAATAATAAAATAAACAGTGGCGTAGATATCGGGGCTGCAGGGGGGTGCGACCGCACCCCAGCGCAACGCAAAATAAAAATAAAAGGGCGCCAAAATACTGGATAAAAAAAAGAATAATAATTTTAAAAAAAAGATAAATAAATAAAATAATAAGAGGAAAAAATAATAATGATTATTAATGCGCCCCTAGGACCTCTGCGCGCTAGGCGACCGCCTAATGGCCGGCCGGCCCTGCGAGGTATGCGGGAGGAAAAGGGGTGAATGGGATAGATATGCAGGGGGATGGGGGAGCAGGTGAGTTATACACAGGGGCACAAGGGCCCCATCACCCGCATCTCTATATACTGAGTGTGCCCCTGTGTATAACAACGCTGATCTGTGCTGCTCCATCTGATCTCACTGCGCAGTGATCCAGGGACCATCCGATCGCCATTTAATGGGGTCAGGAAGGAATTTTTTTCCCCCATTGCACAGCAGGGGTTATGTTTCGCCTTCCTCTGGATCACAGCAACAAACTGCACTTTGTGCATGAATTATCAGTGAGATCTTTATACACCCTGCATTGGTCTTCACCCCTTTGCTGCCGGAGGGGCCTGCAATGCATTGCTCTGCGTGTTACTATATCGCTCTGCAATGTGCTGCAGGCCCCTCCCAGCAAAGAGATTCATTATTTCAATAAAATACTCTCTTTAATCAAACCTATGTGTAGTGTCTTTTCTATCCGTTGTATCTATTGCTAACAGCTCAGTGATTCTTCCCCAGGACGCTGCACTAGTGTCACGCTGCCAAGCCCAGGTGTGAGGGAGATTTATAGGGTCACATATACACTTCTGCCAAAACACGAGTGCAAACAGGAAGCCCCTCTGATCTCATATATTTTATTACACAAAACGGTATCTAAAAAGGTAAAAATAACATACATGGGATTCTGCTACAAATATCTCTCTAATTACAAACCAATTAGCAAATCATTCAGATTAGTCGAGCGAAAAGAAAGGGTTAAGAATCTCATGTACAGTATATGCAGTGTAGGCTGTTCTGCAGCATTACATGCAGGGGACAACGTTTAGGGGATATAAGTAATGCTGATCTCAGAGCTGACCGGCTGACCTGCTCTACCGGCTGACCGGCTGACCTGCTCTTCTGGCTGACCTGCTGACCTGCTCTACTGGCTGACCGGCTGACCTGCTCTACCGGCTGACCGGCTTCTCTTCTTTCAGCTAAATGACCTGAATTGTGGCCCCTGTATCTCCCAATTAAACGTTTTATTGGCATATTCTTGTTTGACTCGTTCTATACAGACATTTTCTATATATTCATTGTGGGATTTGATAACATCTGTAAGATCTCTCAGAATATCACATTCTGTACGTTTGTGTTGAAGATTTTTCCATTCTCAATTTACTTAATATTAGTTTTTGGCATCAATTATTTATATCGAGTCCAAAATACCTTTATACAGAATGCTGTTCCATTTAGCCCACAAATGCTGCTTCATTAAAGCCCATGGGTGGCACTTTATGCATTCTCAAACTTTTAGGCAACATCCCTAATTTCCAAAAGTGGGATTAAATCTGTACATATTTAAATGGTTAATTTTCTTACTCAGACTCCTAAATCCCTCCCCAAATATATCCGTTTCACATAAAAGTGTGTGCGCTTCTCCTTCCGCCTAACTGGCACGTCGTCCTTACGGGCGCCACTCCGTGTAACTCCACGCTGCCCTCCAGTGGCAAAAGAAATAAGATACATTTACTATACTCGTCTGGCAGCTGCTCCCGTATAAGGTGGGTAACTCTGTATTAGGGGTCTTGGTAGACTATATTTTATACTTATGTCGGATAGATGAGGAATTAATATTCCTAACGGGTTATTGTGAGAGGCCTTAGATCTTATCCTATATGCACGCAGCCCTCGCCTCTCTGACCTTGAACACATACTTCAATCTGATTTTTGAGACTTGAAACTGGATTTCCCAAAACAAACTGATTTTAAACACTGACAAGACTGTAACAATGGTATTTGGGACCAGAGCTAAATTGCTAAAGCTACCAATGACAGAGCTTCAGATAAAAACCAGCTCTAAAACCATCCTAGCCCCTGTTACTTGTTTGAAATATCTGATCATTCAACTCCCATTTAACATTTGGGTTGCACATTGATACCCTGACATCCAAATCCTATGCCAAACTAGGTGTACTTTAAAGGAACAAATCCTCCCTAAGGCCCTCATGCAGTAAGCAGCGATAAGCCACTTATCACCAGCTTATCGCCAAAAAAGCCACACTGATACACACACACACACACACAGATACAGACACACTGATACACACACACACACCGCGCCCTGATGGCAGGGGTGGAGGCGTGGGGCTCCTGCTCTCCTCTGTCTGCCGTTACCGAACCCTTCCTATTCCCCCCTCTCTTGCTTTTCCCTCCTTTGAGGCTCACACTGTCCAGATCTTCTCTCCTCTCCCTGTTCATGTGGCGGTCATCTATCGCCCACCTACCTCTACTCATCCCCCTTCTGCCTTTCTCTCTCACTTTGAATCCTGGCTCTCTTTCTTTCTCTCCTCAGACTCCCCTGTTCTTCTCCTTGGGGACTTCAATTGCCACATTGATGACCCCTCTCTCTCTTGGGCTTCCCGCTTTCTTTCTCTTACCTCTTCTTTTGGCCTTCAACAGTGGACTGCAGCCAGCACCCACAAGGATGGCCACTACTTAGACCTGGTTTTCACTAAAAACTTATCTCTCTCTGATTTCTCCATTTCCCCTTTTCCTCTCTCTGACCATCATCTCATCTCATTCTCTTTATCTCGCTTCTCCCCTTCTCCACCTCCATCTACCCCCCGGTTCTGCAGAAACCTGCGCTCTATTCACTTACCTGACTTTGAGTCCACTTTACACTCCTCCCTCTCCTCTCTCAGCTCTGCTACAGACCCTGACAACCTGGTCAGAAAGTACAACTCTGTCTTGTCCTCATCTCTTGATCTACATGCCCCGCTTTCTCTCTGCCGCCCTCGCCCTTCTAACCCTAGACCCTGGCTAAATTCCCACACGCGCATGCTGCGTTCCTCCACTCGTTCCTCTGAACGCCTCTGGAGGAAGTCTCACACTCTCGCAGACTTCCTTCACTACAAATTTATGCTATCCTGTTTCAACTCTGCCCTCTCGCAAGCTAAACAAGCCTACTTTTCTGCACTAATAACATGCACAAGTCTAACCCACGCCGACTGTTCTCTGTCTTTGATACTCTACTCAAACCACCCTCAGCTGCCTCTCCTTCCTCCATCTCCGCTCAGGACTTTGCAGACTATTTTAAGGAAAAGGTGGAATCCATACGGCAGAACATCCCCTGTTTCTTCCCCCCATCCTACACCTCTTCCTAACTCTCCTCCTGCCTTCCTTGAGTCTTTTTCCACTGTCTCAGAGGAGGATGTGTCGCTGTTGATCTCCTCTTCTCCCTCTACCACTTGCCCTCTTGACCCCATTCCCTCCCATCTCCTAAAACCTCTAGCTCCTACTATAATCCCTACGCTTACACACATTTTTAACTCCTCCCTCTGCTCTGGAACCTTTCCATCCTCCTTCAAACATGCAACAGTCATACCATTACTCAAAAACAGCAAGCTTGACCCTACCTGTCTTTCTAACTATCGACCTGTCTCCCTCCTGCCTTTTGCCTCTAAACTACTTGAACGTCTTGTATTCTCTCGCTTGCTCCATTTTCTCAACACTTATTCTCTCCTAGACCCTCTACAATCTGGCTTCCGCACTGCTCACTCCACGGAAACAACCCTCACTAAAATAACTGACGAGCTCCATGCTGCCAAAGACAGAGGTCATTACACTCTGCTCATATTACTCGACCTCTCTGCAGCATTTGACACCGTGGACCACCCTCTTCTCCTCCACATTCTCCATACTCTAGGTATTCGGAACAAAGCTCTATCCTGGATCTCATCCTACCTCTCCCATCGTACTTTTAGTGTCTCTTCTGCTAACACCTCCTCCTCCTCTATTGATCTCTCTGTGGGGGTACCCCAGGGCTCTGTCCTGGGACCTCTTCTCTTTTCTCTGTACACACTCTCTCTAGGTGACCTAATAACATCTTTTGGGTTTAATTATCACCTCTATGCCGACGACACACAAATATACTTTTCAACACCTGACCTTACACCTGCTGTACAAACCAAAGTTTCTGAATGTCTCTCTGCTATATCATCCTGGATGGCCCTCCGACGCCTTAAACTCAACATGGCTAAAACAGAGCTCCTCATACTTCCTCCCAAACCTGGCCCTAATACCTCCTTCCACATTACTGTTGGAACTACAATCATTCACCCAGTAGCCCAAGCACGCTGCCTAGGGGTCACGTTCGACTCCTCTCTCACATTCGCCCCTCACATTCAAAACATTTCTAAAACTTGTCGCTTTTTCCTCCGCAATATAACTAAGATACGCCCTTTCCTCTGTTGTTCGACTGCTAAAACTCTGACTCAGGCCCTCATTCTCTCCTGTCTTGATTACTGTAACCTCCTGCTGTCCGGCCTTCCTGCCTCTCACCTGTCTCCCCTACAATCTATCCTAAATGCTGCTGCCAGAATCACTCTACTCTTTCCTAGATCTGTCTCAGCATCTCCCCTCATGAAATCCCTCTCCTGGCTTCCGATCAAATCCCGCATCTCACACTCCATTCTTCTCCTCACTTTTAAAGCTTTACATTCTTCTGCCCCTCCTTACATCTCATCCCTAATTTCTCGGTATGCACCATCCAGACTCTTGCGTTCTTCTCAAGGATGTCTTCTTTCTACCCCCTTTGTATCTAAAGCCCTCTCCCGCCTTAAACCTTTTTCACTGACTGCCCCACATCTCTGGAATGCCCTTCCCCTCAGTACCCGACTAGCACCCTCTCTATCCACCTTTAAGACCCACCTTAAGACACACTTGCTTAAAGAAGCATATGAATAGCACTGTGGATATTCTAAACACGATACATAATGCTTGACCCCCTGCAGACGCACTTACCAGAACTCCCTCCTACTGTCTCTGTACGTTCTCCCTACCTACCAATTAAACTGTAAGCTCCTCGGGGCAGGGACTCCTCTTCCGAAATGTTACTTTTATGTCTAAAGCACTTATTCCCATGATATGTTTTTTATATTATCTGTTATTTATTTGATTACCACATGTATTACTACTGTGAAGCGCTATGTACACTAATGGCGCTATATAAATAAAGACATACAATACAATACAATACACACACACACAGATACAGACACACTGATACACACACACACACACACACACACACACACACCCACCCACTAATACACACACACACACACACACACACACACACACACACACACACACACACACACACACACACACACACACACACACACACACACACACACACTGATTCACACACACACACACACACACACACACACACACACACACACACACACACACACACACACACACACACACACACCCACTGATTCACACACACACACACACACACACACTGATTCACACACACACAGACCCACTGATACACACACACACACACACACACTGAAACACACACACACACTGAAACACACACACACACTGAAACACGCGCACACACACACACACACACACACACACACACACACACACACACACACACACACACACACACACACACACACACACACACACTGATACACACACACACACACACACACACTGACACACACACACACACACACACAGATACACACAGATACACACACACACAGATACACACACACACACACACACACACAGATACACAAACACACACACAGATACACATATACACACACACACACACATACACACAAATACACACACACAGATACACATACACACACACACACACACACACACACACTGATACACGTACACACACACACACACACACACACACACACACACACACACTGATACACATACACACACACACACACACACAGATACACATACACACACACACACACACACACAGATACACCCACCCACACACACCCACTGATTCACACACACACACACACACACACACACACACAAAGCTGTGAGCGCCGGAGGGGCAAAGGTGGGAGCGCCGGGGGGCAAAGCTGTGAGCGCCGGGGGGCAAAGGTGGGAGTGCCGATGGGGCAAAGGTGGGAGCGCCGGGGGGCAAAGGTGGGAGTGCCGATGGGGCAATGGTGGGAGCGCCGGGGGGGCAATGGTGGGAGCGCCAGGGGGGCAAAGGTACAAGGTGGTACAAAGGTAGGCGCACCCCCGCTACCACCTCCTATTACCCCCCCTGGCTGGGACCCGGGACAGAAAGGGGACACTCACCGCGAACAGAGGAGCCGGGAGCGGGAAGACACTTGTGCTCTGCACAAAGCGGAAGTCCCGCCCCCGGCTTCCTCTGACCTGCCTGCAACCAATCCCCTGCGGGCCGGCCGGCATTCTAAGTCCCGCCCCCGGCATTCTCCTTCATTCAGTCTCCCCGGCAGCATTCACACACACACATAGAAAATACTTACCGGCCGCCGCATTCTCCTCACCGCCGCTGCCCCGCAATACCGGGACCAGGGACAAAAATCGGGACATAACCGGGACGGAGCTAAAATCGGGACAGGGCAGAAAAAAACGGGACTGTCCCGGCAAAACCGGGACGAATGGTCACCCTACTTACAGACTATTCACTTGAGTGGACCATAAAGTGTCTTATAGAGGGAACTCTAAGGTGTCTTAAGATGCATTAAGATATATTATGTATGTAAATATTTATTTATATAGCGCTTTATAAGAGAGGCAATACAGTACAGAGAATTATAGTACAATAAGTGCAACAAACAAAATCAGACAATAGGAAAGGAAATCCCTGGCCTGCAGAGCTTACAGTCTTAATGCTAGATCCATATAACTCTGTTGTGTTTACGCTAATAACGGGACATTCCTGAAATTGGTACCTGACCCTGTGTGGTAGGCAGAGACACAGGGGCAGTGCCTGCCAATATCATAAAGAGCAGTGCACTTCCTATTTAGTAGAAGTGTGTGTCAGAGTTAAGAGTTCAGTCCAGAGTTAGAGTCTGCTGAGTCTGTCACCTGGCTGGCCCAGGGTGACAGAGAGAGCCTATATCAATTGGCCGTTGGAGAAGGGGAGCCATCAGCCTCTGAGTAGAGCTGATGCAACCTTAGTTAGGGAGGTGGACCAATTCCTCTCACCCTGTTTAGGGGGCGAGGGAAGAGCTAGCCCCACCCTGGGTGCCCTTGACCTGGGGTGGTGGCAGGGACACAGAGACCATCCTGAGGGAGAGCAGTCCTGTGTGGAGGAAGACACCCTGTACCTGATATATAGTCTTGTTGCTGCTATTCTGCTGCTGTGAATAAAGAGCTGCGGCTGCTTTTAAAGATATACAGTGTGAGACTGGAATCTCTCATCCCCGAGGGGGGGGGGGGACTCTCTGGAAGGATTCCACCCGTATTCCTGGGGCTCAGAGATGGAGGCGCTGCACCATTACATACATAGTTACATAATAGATGAGGTTGAAAAAAGACGTACGTCCATCAAGTTCAACCTATGCTAAATTCAGACAACAGATACTTACTTATTGATCCAGAGGAAGGCAAACAAAAAACCCCATTAAGGGGAAAAATTAATTCCTTCCTGACTCCAAGAATTGGCAATCGGATTAATCCCTGGATCAACATCCTTCCCATATATACTTATTTGGTATATCCCTGTATACCTGTCCCATCTAAAAAGATGTCCAACCTTTTTTTGAACAAATCTATTGTATCTGCCATCACAGTCTCCATGGGTAATGAGTTCCACATTTTAACTGCCCTTACTGTAAAGAACCCTTTCCTTTGTTGCTGGTGAAATTTCCTTTCCTCCAACCTTAAGGGATGGCCCCGAGTCCTTTGTACTGCCCGTGGGATGAATAGTTCTTTTGAAAGCTCCTTGTATTGTCCCT
Organism: Ascaphus truei; assembly: GCF_040206685.1. Taxonomy (NCBI): domain Eukaryota; kingdom Metazoa; phylum Chordata; class Amphibia; order Anura; family Ascaphidae; genus Ascaphus; species Ascaphus truei. The sequence goes on along the minus strand of NW_027456136.1, from coordinate 86,253 downwards.
GAATATATTTGTATATAGTTATCATATCCCCTCTTAGACGCCTCTTTTCTAATGTAAATAAATCCAATATAGCTAGCCTCTCCTCATAAGTTAGAATGTCCATCCCCTTTATTAATTTGGTGGCTCTTCTCTGCACTCTCTCTAGTTCCAAAATGTCTTTTCTTAGGATTGGTGCCCAAAATTGTACTCCATATTCAAGGTGTGGTCTTACTAATGCTTTGTAAAGGGGCATAATTATGTCTACTTCCCTTCCATCCATTGCCCGTTTGATGCAAGATAAGATCTTGTTTGCCTTTGCAGCTACTGCATGACATTGGGCACTATTGCTAAGCCTGCTGTCTACAAGCACCCCTAAATCCTTCTCCATCAAGGATTCCCCCAATATATCTCCATTTAATTTGTAAGTCGCCTTTTTATTCTTGCATCCCAAATGCATAACCTTATATTTATCTGTATTAAACCTCATTTGCCATTTACCTGCCCACGTTTCCAGTCTCTCCAAGTCCTTCTGAAGAGAAATTTCATCCTGCTCTGATAAGACGGAGGCATTCACCCCAGAAACCTGATCCTGTCATCCCCCATACCATCGCGGGAGACTCAGGCCCCCCTGTTGCCAGCAGGTATGCACCACACTCAGACACGTAGCCAGACCCTAGTACAGAGGAGGGGGGCCCGATCTGCGATTGGCCCAGGGAAGGGGGGCTACATTGGGAATCGATGTTATTTTTCTTCATATTAATGGGTATCCTCAAAGCGAATGATATGCCAAAATGACGTCCATTAGCAAAACTACAATTGTTTCTTCACTTTTTCTGCTTGATCAATAGGGTGACCAGATTTCGAAAATGAAAAACCGGGACACCTTAAAAAATAATTTATTAAACAAATTACATCACGTGACACCCCCTGTTGCCATGACAACAAGACACTCTGATGCCCCTGCAGTGTTAGTGTGTATAGAGGTGGGGGCTTTGCTTGGGCCCTTCAACTCTTACAGCCAGGGCATTATTGGCCAGGAATGCCCAGTTCGGAGGGGATTACTACTTCAAAATGTATTTGATTCGTAACAACATCAAAAAACTCTAATACCAATAACTAACAACCACAGACAATGATAATCTAAACCATCAAATAAAATGTCTACGGCCCTTGTTCAAGCATGTTTGCGGTACTTACCAGATAAATCAGTGCCTGCAATCCACGACTGTATCCGCCTCTCCGAGCGTCTGAAAGCAACCCAGCGTTCCTGGTGTGTGGCTGAAGAGGTGAGGGACTCCCTCCTCTCAAACGGAAAAGAAGAGCAAAAAATAGAGTTGGAACATACCTATCATACAGGGATGAGAGAGAGAGACAGAGAATGAGAGAGAGACAGAGAATGAGAGACAGAGAATGAGAGACAGAGAATGAGAGAGAGACAGAGAATGAGAGAGAGAGACAGAGAATGAGAGAGAGACAGAGAGAGGGACATAGGGAGAGAGAGACAAAAGTAATGTACTGTATAACCATTATACCGTACCCCCTAGTATTCGTGTAATCATTGTCCCACACCCCCTTTTACTCACGCTTTGGCAATACTGAAATGTTCTTTTGACAGAGACACACAGAGAGAAACAGAGACACACAGAGAGAGACAGAGACACAGAGAGAGAGACAGAGACACAGAGAGACACACAGAGAGAGACAGAGACACACAGAGAGAGACAGAGACACAGAGAGAGAGAGAGAGACACAGAGAGAGAGAGAGAGAGACACGGGCCTATTTAGTAAGCGTCGATAAGGCTGCGTCTATAGTATTTCAGACGGAGGGAAGGCACACACGCTGCAATACACTTGCTGAAGCCTGAGCTTTTTTATGGCTTTGCAGGGTATGCAGCGGGTGCGATTGGGGGCGTGGCAATAAATATTTGGAGGCGTGGCAATAACGTTCCGGCGCGGACGTCACTTTCCTACCTCACATCCCGATCCACCGGCATTTTTTCAGATGCAGCATCTGAAGCACTGTGCAGACAAGAAGAAAAATGCACACAATGCGCACCAGAGATTAAAATATAGTAAATTATTTATTAATAAAACAAGAAATAACCGAGGAGGATCCAACCCCACCTCAGTACTTTCTTCTCGTTGCTATTGCCACACTATACGTCCTGACGCCGGAAGGGAAGTTGGTACGCGACCAAGACGAGACACCGGATTTACAGTGGAACCACAACATACCACAGATTGCTGGAGGACCACACTGCGAGGGGCGCAGCCTATCGAGTTTCCCGGTCATCGTCCAAAGTCTGGAGCTGCGGAGTGACCACCGGATTACCACGGAGCCCGAGCCTGTCTCACACAATGCTTTTACCAAACGGATGTTTGTGAGTTTGCTATTTTTATCTTGTCCAGGAAATGAAATTGTTAAACCGAATTTACACATGGAGCGGGCGCTTTCTCTTCTTTTTTTTGTTTAGATATCTATCGAGGAGGTGGTTGTTTCCCTGAAGAGAGCTGCCAGGGCTCCAGAGGACGCCCGAATTGGATCCTTTTATGATTGAGTTATAACATAGCTATTAGAGCTAGGTTTCTGGACTTTTATTGTGTTTAGGCATAGTGTTTATTATTATTTTATTACAGCTACTTTTTAGTAATTGCACTGTTATTAATTCTGACCACTAATTCTCACTGCCATTATAATCTCTCTCTAGCCACAACCAAATTGCTATATCAGCTATATTATTTATTGGTTATACCAGGGGAGCACAAACTTTTGCAGCTCGCCCCCCTGCCGGTGCTCGCGCCCCCCCCCCCCCTTACCTTGATGCGGCGTCATGTGACCTGCAGCGGCATTTGACGAGGGTGACGTCACATGACCCCGCAGCGTAATTTAACATACTGTGCTATATCTATGCACACACAGCTGTCTCTAGGCATAAAACACATCCACACCGGGGGAAGGACCAGCACAGATAACATTCCAAGAGACGCTGTTTTTAAGTATACCTTTTGCTTGCTTCATTCATTGTAACATCGCCGGAAGAAGAGATCAGTGTATCTCGAAAGCTCGCACAAATAAAAGCATTTCGTTAGCCACAGAACGGTATTATCTATTTATTTTTTGATTATTGAAGCTCGGCTAACACGGTACTGATACCTCTATATATATATATTGCGCGCGCACACACACATATAACGTTTTATCCAACTTTTTCATTTATCATTTGTAGAGAAAATGAACAATGTCGCCAGAAGTGCTATTTTTCAAAATGTAACATCTCTACTAATTAGTGTAAAATGATACTTCATATAAAGCAGGTTATGGGACCCATTATAAAATGACCTTCATGTTTCTTATCACATACCAGTATATGGATACTTTCTATTATCACAAGCTGCTAACATGTGACAGGGCTCAGAGTCTGAGCCCAGAATGTGACATACAGAACATTCTCATTCTAAATTTCAAAAAATATTGTGTTGATTTCTGACCTGACTGCCGTGGTTACAGCTCAACCACTCTGTTCTACTGTATGTCACCACTTTCTGCCACAACCAGCTGACGGTGGATCTGCAAGGAGTTCAACACTTATTGGCATCACATCTGTTGCTTGGTTGACGTATCATTTCTCCAGCTTTTTATTGTATTGTTTTTAAATAGATTATATTTATTTAGTTGAATAGATATTTATTTAGTTTAATAGATATTTATTTAGTTTAATAGATTATATTTCTAAGTTTAATAAGTTATATTTCTTAGTTTAATAAGTTATATTTCTTAGTTTAATAAAATATATTTCTTAGTTTAATAAGTTATATTTCTTAGTTTAATAAGTTATATTTGTTAGTTTAATAAATTATATTTCTTAGTTTAATAAGTTATATTTCTTAGTTAATAGATTATATTTGTTAGCACAGTAGATTATATTTACTAGTATTTAAGTCTCCCCCTCAGTGCCCCATTAGGACCCGTGCGCATATTTCACATCTTTTCGGAGTCGCTTATTTTTTAGACCCTCGGAGCCGAAACCTAAAGGGGTCAGCTAAGAAAGTTCGGATCAAGAGGAGCCGCACAGCTTAAAGACAGAACATTTCCAAGGGAGATGGAGACAATTTGGGTAAGATCTGATTAAAGGACATCCTTTGAGGAAGGAAAGGGTGACAGGGGAGTCTAAGAGGGGGGTGAGAGAGCAAGGTGGTGTGTCAGATTGGGGCAGAGCAAGAGAACGCAAAAATGATGGGGATTTGCTGCACACCAAAAAAAAACAATAAGTAGTGATACTTTTACCGGTGCCCCTTAGTCTCAGGGAAGACCGGCATTTCGTCCAATGGATACAATATGATTGATGGGAAAGGGCACACGGATTTGAATAAAAAAAGATAATTTATTGTGCCACAGACTACAATGTTTCGGCTGCTGGCCTTTCTTTGCTGGATTTAGTGGGTTTAGCCACTTTACCTGAGAAAGACCAGCAGGCCGAAATGTTGTTGTCTATGGCAGTGCAAGAGAAAACAGGTTGGGGGGGGGTGGGTTCTCGCAAAGTCGCCGACCCATGGGTGAGTGTCCCCGGTGGAAACTAGTCCTGGACCCCGGGAAAGCTGTCTGTGGCCCATACAAGCTGAGTAACATGTAAAAAGGACACATGTATGTTCAGAATGAGTTAGCATGGTATTTTGAGAGGCACCATAGCAGGTCAGTGCAAGTCAGTGCAGAGCACTGCAAGGTCAGTCAATATGAGGAAGGGTCCGATGGAGGAGTTGGAGGGTCCCAGAATATCTCTTAAAGCAGGGGTGCGCAAATCAAGGGGCACGACATTTTCTTGGGAGGAGGGGCTCGGCGCTTACAGAGGCCCCTCGCTCTTCCCCACAGCATTTAAATTAAATGCCGGAGATCGCGTGCAAGGCCTCTGTAAGTTCCCTTTCCTTGTCTCCGGCGGCTTCTGGCGACAGCAATGTGGCGTCACATGATGTGGCATTGCCATAGCAACGTGATATCACATGACGTCGTTACATCAGAACGCCGGAGACAAGGTGGGGAAGGTGGAGGGGGGAGCAGGGGGAAAAGGTTGTGCAACCCTGTCTTAAAGCATTGCCTTGCATACAGATCAGAGGCCAAGAATGGATATGGATATCCGATGTGAAGCCGGAAATAAGACAGAAAAGACCGTTTCGGGGGAAGAAGGTGAGTGATGAAATAGCCGTCACTGTGTAACTCTTCCAATTACCTGCAACTTCATGCAGAGAAATAGCAACGCTTGTTTTTAACGTGCTAAGCGCCTAATGGGGAATTCAACTGCTGAGAAGTTAAGGGAGTTACTAACCCAAACTCAGCGACGTTTCTGTGTCTCTGTGATAACTCCCCCAGGACATGCCTGAAAACCAGAGGTAACTCAATGTATTTTTGATAAATAGAAACATGACCTTCTGGGGAGGGGTATATAATGGGTACTGGGCCTGGTGAGGTGGGTATAACGAGTACTGGGCCTGGGGAGGGGCGTATAACAGGGTACTGGGCCTTGGGAAGGTTGTATAACTGGGTACTGGGCCTGGGGAGGTGGGTATAACGGGTATTTGCCCTGTGGAGGGCGGTATAACGTGGTATTGGGGATGGGGTATAAGTGGCACAGGAGCTCTTGCGATACAGAGTATCACTGTCCCTGGTTACAAACACTTCATGTCTCCTGCAGATCAGGACACACACGAAGGTGGTGCCCTTTGTGCCACCAGACGACGAGGCGGGCTACGAGGCGGACGACGAGGCATACGACAAAGCGGGCGTCAAGTGGAACAATGAGGTGGGCTACAAGGCGGCCGATGACGCAGACGTGGTGTACGATGACCAAGGAGCATACGACAGGTGTGGCCGGATCTGCTGCTTCACCTTTTTTAGGCGGAGGAGAAGACCCCGGGAGCAGGTAGGAGAATACGAGAGGTGCGGACAGATCTGCTGCTTCACCTTTTTTAGGCGGAGAAGAAGCCAGGTGCAGGTAGCAGAGGAGCCAGGGCGTAGATACAGGGGTATTCTAGGGGCCCTGAGAAGTTGGTTTGACCGCAGGAGAGGCAGATAAGATCAGGAAGGCTGAGGGAGGGGCAGGTACTAGAGGGAGATAGGGATATTGGGCGTGAGAGGGTGAGAGAGAACAAGGAGCAGGGCCAGAGCACGGGTTTCATGCGCCCGAGGCAAAACTTAAAATTTGTGCCCCAGTTGTATAAAAAATAATAAGATAAATAAAATAATAAAATAAACAGTGGCGTAGATATCGGGGCTGCAGGGGGGTGCGACCGCACCCCAGCGCAACGCAAAATAAAAATAAAAGGGCGCCAAAATACTGGATAAAAAAAAGAATAATAATTTTAAAAAAAAGATAAATAAATAAAATAATAAGAGGAAAAAATAATAATGATTATTAATGCGCCCCTAGGACCTCTGCGCGCTAGGCGACCGCCTAATGGCCGGCCGGCCCTGCGAGGTATGCGGGAGGAAAAGGGGTGAATGGGATAGATATGCAGGGGGATGGGGGAGCAGGTGAGTTATACACAGGGGCACAAGGGCCCCATCACCCGCATCTCTATATACTGAGTGTGCCCCTGTGTATAACAACGCTGATCTGTGCTGCTCCATCTGATCTCACTGCGCAGTGATCCAGGGACCATCCGATCGCCATTTAATGGGGTCAGGAAGGAATTTTTTTCCCCCATTGCACAGCAGGGGTTATGTTTCGCCTTCCTCTGGATCACAGCAACAAACTGCACTTTGTGCATGAATTATCAGTGAGATCTTTATACACCCTGCATTGGTCTTCACCCCTTTGCTGCCGGAGGGGCCTGCAATGCATTGCTCTGCGTGTTACTATATCGCTCTGCAATGTGCTGCAGGCCCCTCCCAGCAAAGAGATTCATTATTTCAATAAAATACTCTCTTTAATCAAACCTATGTGTAGTGTCTTTTCTATCCGTTGTATCTATTGCTAACAGCTCAGTGATTCTTCCCCAGGACGCTGCACTAGTGTCACGCTGCCAAGCCCAGGTGTGAGGGAGATTTATAGGGTCACATATACACTTCTGCCAAAACACGAGTGCAAACAGGAAGCCCCTCTGATCTCATATATTTTATTACACAAAACGGTATCTAAAAAGGTAAAAATAACATACATGGGATTCTGCTACAAATATCTCTCTAATTACAAACCAATTAGCAAATCATTCAGATTAGTCGAGCGAAAAGAAAGGGTTAAGAATCTCATGTACAGTATATGCAGTGTAGGCTGTTCTGCAGCATTACATGCAGGGGACAACGTTTAGGGGATATAAGTAATGCTGATCTCAGAGCTGACCGGCTGACCTGCTCTACCGGCTGACCGGCTGACCTGCTCTTCTGGCTGACCTGCTGACCTGCTCTACTGGCTGACCGGCTGACCTGCTCTACCGGCTGACCGGCTTCTCTTCTTTCAGCTAAATGACCTGAATTGTGGCCCCTGTATCTCCCAATTAAACGTTTTATTGGCATATTCTTGTTTGACTCGTTCTATACAGACATTTTCTATATATTCATTGTGGGATTTGATAACATCTGTAAGATCTCTCAGAATATCACATTCTGTACGTTTGTGTTGAAGATTTTTCCATTCTCAATTTACTTAATATTAGTTTTTGGCATCAATTATTTATATCGAGTCCAAAATACCTTTATACAGAATGCTGTTCCATTTAGCCCACAAATGCTGCTTCATTAAAGCCCATGGGTGGCACTTTATGCATTCTCAAACTTTTAGGCAACATCCCTAATTTCCAAAAGTGGGATTAAATCTGTACATATTTAAATGGTTAATTTTCTTACTCAGACTCCTAAATCCCTCCCCAAATATATCCGTTTCACATAAAAGTGTGTGCGCTTCTCCTTCCGCCTAACTGGCACGTCGTCCTTACGGGCGTCACTCCGTGCAACTCCACGCTGCCCTCCAGTGGCAAAAGAAATAAGATACATTTACTATACTCGTCTGGCAGCTGCTCCCGTATAAGGTGGGTAACTCTGTATTAGGGGTCTTGGTAGACTATATTTTATACTTATGTCGGATAGATGAGGAATTAATATTCCTAACGGGTTATTGTGAGAGGCCTTAGATCTTATCCTATATGCACGCAGCCCTCGCCTCTCTGACCTTGAACACGTACTTCAATCTGATTTTTGAGACTTGAAACTGGATTTCCCAAAACAAACTGATTTTAAACACTGACAAGACTGTAACAATGGTATTTGGGACCAGAGCTAAATTGCTAAAGCTACCAATGACAGAGCTTCAGATAAAAACCAGCTCTAAAACCATCCTAGCCCCTGTTACTTGTTTGAAATATCTGATCATTCAACTCCCATTTAACATTTGGGTTGCACATTGATACCCTGACATCCAAATCCTATGCCAAACTAGGTGTACTTTAAAGGAACAAATCCTCCCTAAGGCCCTCATGCAGTAAGCAGCGATAAGCCACTTATCACCAGCTTATCGCCAAAAAAGCCACACTGATACACACACACACACACACAGATACAGACACACTGATACACACACACACACCGCGCCCTGATGGCAGGGGTGGAGGCGTGGGGCTCCTGCTCTCCTCTGTCTGCCGTTACCGAACCCTTCCTATTCCCCCCTCTCTTGCTTTTCCCTCCTTTGAGGCTCACACTGTCCAGATCTTCTCTCCTCTCCCTGTTCATGTGGCGGTCATCTATCGCCCACCTACCTCTACTCATCCCCCTTCTGCCTTTCTCTCTCACT